>NW_027328741.1:59804801-60104845 GCF_048564905.1 Vicugna pacos
AATATAGAATTTAGAATACAGAATAGAGAACACAGAATATAGATCTTGGAATGCAGCACACAGAATATAGAATATAGAATACAGATTACTGAATGTAGAACTTGGATATATAATGTAGAACACAGAATTTAGAATATAGAATACAGAATGTTGAATATAGAATTTAGTTTATAGAAAGAAGAACACAGTATATAGAAACTTGAATACATAATACAGAACCAAGTAATTAGAACATGGGATACAGAACACAGAATATAGACTATAGCAAACAGAATACTTAATCTAGAATTTAGAATATAGAATGTAGAACACAGAATTTAGTATATAGAACACAGAACACTGAATATAGAATTTAGAATATAGAATGTAAAATACAGAATATAGAATATAGAAGAGAGAATATAGAACCCATAAATTAGAACATGGAATGCAGCACACAGAATTTAGAATATAGAATACAAAATACTGAATAGAGAAATTTGAATATAATATGTAGGACACAGAATATAAAATATAGAATAGAGAAAATAGAAAACAGAATTTAGAATATGAAATGCAGAAACCAGGATTGAGAATATAGAATACAGAATACTGAATGTAGAATTTAGAAAATAGAATGTAGGACACAGAATATAGAATATAGAAAACAGAATATAGAACCAAGAATTTAGAACATGGAATGAAGAACAGAGAATTTAGAATATAGGAAACAGAATACTGAATATAGAAATTATAATATAGAAAGTAGAACACAGAAAATAGAACATAGAATACGGAATGCAGAAAATAGAATTTAGAGTAAAAATGAATAACACAAAATATAGAATATAGAATAGAGTATATAGAACACAGATTTTGGAACATGGAATGTTGAACACAGAATATAGAATATAGAATACAGAATTCTTAATATAAAATTTAGAATAAGAATGTAGAACACAGTATAAAGAACATAGAATACAGAATGCAGAATAGACAACGTAGAATATAGAATGAAGAACACAAAATACAGAATATAGAATATGGAATATAGAAGCCAGAATTAAGAACATCGTATGCAGAACTCAGAATTTAAAGTATATAATACAGAATACTGAATATAGAATTTAGAATATTGAATGTATAACGAAGAATATAGAAAATAGAATACGGAATGTAGAATATAAAATACAGATATAGAATATAGAACACAGATTATAGAATATGGATAACAGAATACAGAACCCAGAATTTAAAACATGGAATGCAGAACAGAGAAATTAGAATATAGAATATAGAACACAGAATATAAAATGTAGAATACGGAACGCCGAATATAGTATACAGAATATAGAATTTAGAACACAGAATATAAAATATGGAAAACAGAATATAGAACCCAGAATATAGAACATGGAATGCAGAACACATAATTTAGAATATAGAATACAGGTTACTGAATGTAGAATTTAGAATATAGAATGTAGAAATCATAATATAGAATATAGTATACGTAATGCAAGATATAGAATGTAGAATATAGAATGAATAACACAAAATATAGAATATAGAATAGAGAATATAGAAACCACAATTTAGATCATGGAATGCAGAACAGAGAATTAATAATATAGAATTCAGAACACTGAATATAGAATTTAGAATATAGAATGCAGAACACAGAATTTAGAATATAGATTACAGAATACTGAATATAGAATTTTGAAAATACAATGTAGAAAACAGAATATATAATATAGAATAGAGAATATAGAACACAGAATTTACAACATGGAATTCATAACTCAGAATTTAGAATATGCAATACAGAATACTGAATATAGAATTTCGAATATATAATGTAGAACACACAATAAAGAACATAGAATACGGAATGCAGAATGTAGAGTACGGTATATAGAATATAGAAAACAGAATATAATATATTGAAAACTTAATACATAACTCATAATTTAGAACATGTTATGCAGAAAACAAAATTTAGAATATAGAATACAATATACTGAAATTAGAATTTATAACATGGAATGCAGAACACAGAACATAGAATATAGAATACAGAACACTGAAAATAGAATTAAGATTATAGAATGTAGAACACTGAATATATAAAATAGAATAGAGAATATAGAACCCAGGATTTAGAACATGAAATTCTGAACACAGAATTTAGAATATAGAATACAGAATACTGAATATAGAATTTAGAATATAGACAGCGGAACACAGAATTTTGAATATTGAAAACAAAATGCTGAATATAGGATTTAGAATATAGAATGTAGAACACAGAATCTAAAATATAGACCACAGAATACTGAATATAGGATTTAGAAACTTGAAAGTGGAACACAGAGTATAGAATATAGAATAGAGAATATAGAATCAAAAATTTTTAACATGGAATACAGAACACAGAATTTAAAATATAGAACACAGAAAACTGAATATAGAATTTAGAATATAGAACACAGAATATAAAATATAGAATACGGAAAGCAGAAAATAGAATACAGAATATAGAATTTAGAAAACAGAATATATAATATGGAAATCAGAATACAGAACCCAGAATTTAGAACATAAAATGCAGAATACAGAATTTAGATTATACAATAAAGTATACTGAATATAGAATTTAGAATATAGAATGCAGAACACAGAATTAACAATAGAGAATACAGAATTCTGAATATAGAATTTAGAACATGGAATGCAGAACTCAGAATTTAGAATATAGACAACAGAACACTGAATATAAAATTTAGAATATAGAAAATAGAACACAGAATATAGAATATAGAATAGAGAATTTAGACTATTGATTGCAGAACACAGAATTTAGAATATAGAATACAGAATACTGAATATAGTATTTAGAATATCGAATGTAGAACACAGAATATAGAATATAGAATACGGAATGCAGAATATAGTAAAAAGAATACAGAATTTTGAACACAGAACATAGAATATGGAAACAGAATACAGAACACAGAATTTAGAACATGGAATGCAGAACACAGAATTTAGAATATAGAACACAGAATACTGAATATTGAATTTAGAATATAGAATGTAGAATACAGAATATAGAATATAGTATACGGAATGAATTATATAGAATGTAGAATATAGAATGAATAACACAGAATATAGAATATAGAATATCTAATACAGAAAATAGATTGTAGAATATAGAATGAAGAACACAAAATATAGAATATAGAATAGGGAATATAGAACCTAGAATTTAGAACATGGAATTCAAAACACAGAATTAAGAATATAGAATACAGAATATGAATATAGAATTTAGAATATACAATGCAGAACACAGAATATAGAATAGAGAATACAGAACCCAGAATTTAGAACATGGAATTCAGAACACAGAATTTCGTATATAGAACACAGAATACTGAATATAGAATTTTGAACATTGCATGCGGAACACAGAATTTAGAATATGCAATACAGAAAGCTGAATATAGAGTTTAAACTATAGAATGTAGAACACAGAATATAGAATATTGAATAAAGAATATTGAACCCAGAATTTTTAACATGCAATGCAGAACACAGAATTTAGAATATAGAATACAGAATACTGAATATAGAAGTTACAATATAGAATGAAGACACAGTATAAAGAATATATAGTACCGAATGTAGTATGTAGAATGTAGAACATATAATGAAAACACAAAATATACAATATAGAATAGAGAATATAGAAGCCAGAATTCAGAAAAAGGAATGCAGAACACAGAATTTAGAATATAGAATACAAAATACTGAATAAGGCATTTAGAACATAGAATGTAGAACAAAGAATATAGAATATAGAATACGGAGAATAGAATATAGAATGCAGAATATAGAATATAGAACACAGAATATAGAATATGGGAAACAGAATACACAACCCAGAATTTAGAACATGGAATGCAGAACACAGAATATAGAATATAGAATACAGAATACTGAATATAGAAATTAGAATATAGAATGTATAACACGGAACAGAGAACATAGAATACTTAATACAGAATATAGATTGTAGTATATCAAATGAAATACACAAAATTTAGAATATAGAATAGAGAATATAGAACCCAGAGTTTAGAACATGGAAAGCAGAACACAGAATTTAGAATATAGAATACAGAATACTGAATATAGAATTTAGTATATAGAATGTAGAAAACAGAATTTAGAATATAGAATACAGAATACTGAATATATAATTTAGAATATAGAATGTAGAACACGGAATAGAGAATATAAAATATAGAATGTAGAACCCAGAATTTAGAACATGGAATGCAGAACACAGAATTTAGAATATAGAATACAGAATACTGAGTATAGAATTTAGAATATAGATTGTAGAACACAGTATAAAGAATACAGAATACGGAATGCAGAATCTACAACGTAGAATATAGAATGAAGAACACAAAATATAGAATGCAGAATATGGAATATAGAAGCCAAAATTTAGAACATCGTATCAGAACACAGAATTTAAAGTATACAATACAGAATACTGAATATAGAATTTAGAATATTGAATGTATAAGGAAGAATATAGAAAATAGAATACGGAATGCAGAATATAAAATACAGATATAGAATATAGGACACAGATTATAGAATATGGATAACAGAATACAGAACCCAGAATTTAAAACATGGAATGCAGAACAGAGAATTTAGAATATAGAAAATAGAACACAGAATATAAAATGAAGAATACGGAACGCAGAATATAGTATACAGAATATAGAATTTAGAACACAGAATATAAAATATGGAAAACAGAATATAGAACCCAGAATATAGAACATGGAATGCAGAACACATAATTTAGAATATAGAATACAGGTTACTGAATGTAGAATTTAGAATATAGAATGTAGAAATCAGAATATAGAATATAGTATACGTAATGCAGGATATAGAATGTAGAATATAGAATGAATAACACAAAATATAGAATATAGAATAGAGAATATAGAAACCAGAATTTAGAACATGGAATGCAGAACAGAGAATTAAGAATATAGAATTCAGAATACTGAATATAGAATTTAGAATATAGAATGCATAACTCAGAATTTAGAATATGCAATACAGAATACTGAATATAGAATTTTGAATATATAATGTAGAACACACAATAAAGTACATAGAATACGGAATGCAGAATATAGAATACGGTATATAGAATATAGAAAACAGAATATAAAATATTGAAAACTGAATACATAACTCATAATTTAGAACATGGAATGCAGGAAAAATATTTAGAATATAGAATACAATATACTGAAATTAGAATTTATAACATGGAATGCAGAACACAGAATTTAGAATATAGAATACAGAACACTGAAAATAGTATTAAGATTATAGAATGTAGAACACTGAATATATAATATAGAATAGAGAATATAGAACCCAGAATTTAGAACATGAAATGCAGAACACAGAATTAAGAATAAAGAATACAGAATACTGAATATAGAATTTAGACTATAGAATGTAGAACACAGAATCTAAAATATAGACCACAGAATACTGAATATAGGATTTAGAAAATTGAAATTAGAACACAGAGAATAGAATATAGAATAGAGTATATAGAATCAAAAATTTTTAACATGGAATACAGAACACAGAATTTAAAATATAGACCACAGAATACTGAATATAGAATTTAAAATATAGAACACAGAATATAAAATATAGAATACGGAATGCAGAATATAGAATACAGAATATAGAATTTAGAATAGAGAATATAGAATATAGAAATCAGAATACAGAACCCAGAATTTAGAACACAAAATGCAGAATACAGAATATAGATTATACAATAAAGTATACTGAATATAGAATTTAAAATATAGTATGCAGAACACAGAATTTAGAATACAGAATACAGAATTCTGAATATAGAATTTAGAACATGGAATGCAGAACACAGAATTTAGAATATAGACTACAGAACACTGAATATAGTATTTAGAATATAGAAATTAGAACACAGAATGTAGAATATAGAGTAGAGAATTTAGAATATTGAATGCAGAACACAGAATTTAGAATATAGAATACAGAACACTTAATATAGTATTTAGAATATCGAATGTAGAACACAGAATATAGAATATAGAATACGGAATGCAGAATATATTATACAGAATACAGAATTTTGAACACAGAACATAGAATATGGAAACAGAACACAGAACACAGAATTTAGAACATGGAATGCAGAACACAGAATTTAGAATATAGAACACAGAATACTGAATATAAAAGCTAGAATATAGAATGTAGAATACAGAATATAGAATATAGTATACGGAATGAAGTATATAGAATGTAGAATATAGAATGAATAACACAAAATATAGAATATAGACTAAAGAATATAGAAGCCAGAATTTAGAATATGTAATGCAGAACACAGAATTTAGAATGTAGAATAGAGAATGCTGAATATAGTATTTAGAATATACAATGTAGAACACAAAATTTAGAATATATATAGAATACAGAATGCTGAATATAGAATTTAGAACATGGAATGCCGAACACAGAATTTAGAATATAGAATACAGTATACTGTATATAGAATTTGGAAAATGGAATGCAGAACACAGAATTTAGAATATAGAATACAGAATACTGAATAAAGAATTTAGAATATAGAATGTAGAACACAGAATTTAGAATATGGAGTAGAGAATACTGAATATAGAATTTAGAATATAGAATGTAGAACACAGAATTTAGTATATTGAATCAGAACCCAGAATTTAGAATATTGAATACAAAATACTGAATATGGAATTTAGATTATGGAATTTAGGACACAGAACATAGAATATAGAATAGAGAATATAAAACCCAGAATTTAGAAAACGGAATGCAGAACACAGAATTTAGAATATAGAATATAGAATACTGAATATAGAATTTATTATATATAACGTAGGACACAGAAAATAGAACATTGAATTTTGAATGCAGAATATATAATTTAGAATATAGAATGAATAACACAAATTTTAGTATATATAATACAGAATATAGAACCCAGTATTTAGAACATGGAATTCAAAACACAGAATTAAGAATATACAATATAGAATACTGAATAAAGAATTTGGAATATAGAATTAAGAACACAGAATATAGATTATAGAATACGGAATATAGGATAAAATATACAGAATATAGAACGTAGAAAACATATTATAGAATAAAGAAGAGAGAATATAGAACCAAGAATATAGAACATGGCATGCAGAACACACAATTTAGAATATTGAATGCAGAACACAGTATAAAGAATATACAATAAAGTATACGTAATATAGAATTTAGAACATAGAATGTGGGATACAGAATTTAGAATATAGAATACAGAATACTGAATATAGAATTTAGAATACAGACGGCAGAACACAGAATATAGAAAATAGAATACAGAATACTGAATATAGAATTTAGAATATCGAATGAAGAACACAGAATATAGAATATAGAATACAGAACACTGAATATGGAATTTAGAATAAAGAATGTAGAACGCAGAATTTAGAATTTAGAATACTGAATACTGATTATAGAATTTAGAATAAAGAATGTAAAACACAGAATTTAGAATATAGAATACAGAATACTGAATATAGAATTTAGAATATAAAATTAAGAACACAGAATATAGAATATAGAATACCGAATATAGAACCTAGACATTTGATCATGGAATGTAGAACACAGATTTTAGACTATAACATACAGAATACTTAATCTAGAATTTAGAATATAGAATGTAGAACACAGAATTTATAATATAGAACACAGAATACTAAGTATAGTATTTAGAATATAGAATGTAAAACACAGAATATAGAATATACAAGAGAGAATTTAGAACACAGAATTTAGAACATGGAATGCAGAAAACAGAATTTAGACTATAGAATACATAATAATGAATATAGAATTTAGAATATACAATGTAGAACACAAAATTTAGAATATAGAATACAGAATGCTGAATATAGAATTTACAACATAGAACGTAAAACACAGAATATAGAATATAGAAAAGAGAATATAGAACACAGAATATAAATCATGGAATGCAGAACACAGAATTTAGAATATAGAATAGAAAATACACAATAAAGAATTAAAAAATTGAATGTAGAACACAGAATATAGAATATAAAATACATAATACTGAATATATAATTTAGAATATAGAATGTAGAAAACAGAATAAAAAGAATAGCTTAGAGAATATTGAAGCCTGATTTTGGAACATGGAAACCAGAACTAAGAATTTAGAATATAGAATACAGAATACTGAATATACAATTTAGAATACAGAATGTAGAACACACAATTTAGATTATAGAATAAAGAATACTGAATATAGAGTTTAGAATATAGAATGTAGAACACAGAATATAGAATGTAGAATACAGAATATAGAATCCAGTATGAAGAACATGCTATGCAGAACACAGAATTTGGAATATAGATTACATAATACTGAATATAGAATTTAAAATATAGGATGTAGAACACATAATTTATAATCCAGAATACAGAAAGCTGAATATAGAATTTAGAATATAGAATGTAGAACACAGTATAAAATATATAGAGTACGAAATGCAGAATATAGAATGTAGAATATATAATGAAAACACAAAATATACAATACTGAATAGAGAATATAGAAGCCAGAATTTCGAAAATGGAATGCAGAACACAGAATTTAGAATATAGAATACAGAATACTGAATATAGAAATTAGAATATAGAATGTAGAACACAGAATATAGAATATAGAATACGGAATGTAGAATATAGATTACAGAATATAGAATATAGAGCACAGAATATAGAATATGGAAAACAGAATACAGAACCCAGAATTTAGAACATGGAATGCAGAAGACAGAATTTAGAATATAGAATACAGAATACTGAATATAGAATTTAGAATATATTATGTAGAACACAGAACATAGATTATAGAATAACTAATACAGAATATAGATTGTAGAATATAGAATTGAAAACACAAAATTTAGAATAGAGAATAGAGAATAAAGAACACGGAATTTAGAACATGGAATGCAGAACACAACATTTCGAATATAGAATACAAAATGCTGAATATAGAATTAAGAATATAGAATGTAGATAACAGAATTTTGAATATAGAATACAGAATACTGAATATAGAATTTAGAATATAGAATGTAGAACACGGAATATAGAATGTAGAATAGAGAATGTAGAACCCAGAATGTAGAACATGGAATGCAGAACACAGAATTTCGAATATAGAATACAGAATACTGAAAATAGAATTTAAAATATAGATTGTAGAAAACAGTATAAAGAATATACAATACGGAATTCAGAATCCACAACGTAGAATATAGAATGAAGAACACAAAATATAGAATATAGGATATGGAATATAGAAGACAGAATTTAGAACATCGTATGTAGAACACAGAATTTAAAATATACAATACATAATACTGAATATAGAATTTAGAATATAAAATGTATAACGCAGAATAAAGAAAATAGAATAGAATGTAGAATATAAAATACAGATATAGAATATAGAACACAGAATATAGAATATGGATAACAGAATACAGAACACAGAATTTAAAATATGGAATGCAGAACACAGAATTTAGAATATAGAATACAGAATACAGAATACCGGATTTGGAACATAGAATTTAGAACATGGAATTCAGAACACAGAATGTAGAATATAGAACACAGGATACTGAATATAGAATTAAGAATAAAGAATGTAGAACACAGAATATAGAATATAGAATATAGAATTTAGAACATGTTATACAGAACACAAAATTTAGAATATAGAATAAAGAATATTGAATATAGAGTTTAGAATATAGAAATTAGAACACAGAATATAGAATATTGAATAGAGAATATAACACCCAGTATTTAGAACATGGAATGCAGAACACAGAACTTAGATTATAGAAAACATAATACTGAATATAGAATTTAGAATATACAATGTAGAACACAAAATTTAGAATATAGAATACAGAATGCTGAATATAGAATTTACAATATAGAACGTAGAACACAGAATATAGAAAATAGAAAAGAGAATTTAGAACACAGAATTTAAAACATGGAATGCGGAACACAAAATTTAGAATATAGAATAGAGAATACACAATAAACAATTAAAAAATTGAATGTAGAACACAGAATATAGAATATAAAATACATAATACTGAATATATAATTTAGAATATAGAATGTAGAAAACAGAATAAAAAATATAGCTTAGAGAATATTGAAGGCTGATTTTGGAACATGGAAATCAGAACTCAGAATTTAGAATATAGAATACAGAATACTGAATATACAACTGAGAATATAGAATGTAGAACACAGAATCTAGAATATAGAAAAAAGAATACTGAATATAGAGTTTAGAATATAGAATGTAGAACACAGAATATAGAATGTAGAATACAGAATATAGAATCCAGTATAAAGAACATGCTATGTAGAACACAGAATTTATTATATAGCATACGGAATACTGAATATAGAATTTTGAATATAGAATGTAGAACACAGAATATTGTATATAGAATAAGGAATGCAGAATATAGACTACAGAATATAGAATGTAGAAAACAGAATATAGAATATGGAAAGAAGAGTACAAAAAACAGAATTTAGAACATGGAATGCAGAACACAGAATTTAGAATATAATACAGTATACTGAACATAGAATTTAGAACACAGCATGCAGAACACAGAATATATAATAGAGTATACAGAACGCAGAATTTAAAACATGGAATCCAGAACACAGAATTTAGAATATAGAATACAGTATACTGAATATAGAATTGAGAATATACAATGCAGAATACAAAATATAGAATACGGAATGCAGAATATAGAATGAAGTATATAGAATGAGGAACACAAAATATAGAATATAGAATAGAGAAATACAACACATAATTTAGAAGATGGAATGCAGAACATAGAATTTAGAATATGAAATACAGAATACTGAATATAGAATTTAGAATATAGAATGAAGAACACAGAATATAGAATATACAATACGGAATGTAGAATGTAAAATACATAATATTTAATAAAGAACACAGAATATAGAATACGGAAAACAGAAAACACAAAACAGAATTTAGAACAAGGAATGCAGAACACAGTATTTAGAATATAGAATACAGAATAATGCATATAGAATTTAGAATATGGAATGTATAACACAGAATATAGAATATGGAATAGTGAATAAACAATTTAGAACATAGAAAGTAGAACACAGAATATAGAATACGGAATACATAATATAGAATACAGAATATAGAATGTAGAAAACAGAATATATAATATGAAAAACATAATACAGAACCCAGAATTTAGAACATGGAATGCAGAACACAGAATTTTGTATATAGAACATATAATAATGAATAAAGAATTTAGAACATAGAATGCGGAACACAGATTTTAGAATATAGAATACAGAATACTGAATATAGAATTTAGAATATAGTATGAGGAACACAGAATATGGAATATACAATAAAGAATATTGAACAAATAATTTAGAACATGGAATGCAGAACACAGAATTTAAAATATAGAATACAGAATACTGAAGATAGAATTTAGAATGTAGAATGTAGAACACAGTATAAAGAAAATAGAATACGCAATGCAGAATAAAGAACGTAGAATATAGAATGAAGAACACAAAATATATAATATAGAATAGAAAATCTAGAAGCCAGAATTTAGAACATGCAATGCACAACACAGAATTTACAATATAGAATACTGAATACTGTAGATAGAATTTAGAATATAGAATGTAGAACACAGTATAAAGAATATAGAATACGGAATGCAGAATATAGAATGTAGAATATAGAAGGAAGAACACAGAATATAGAATATATAAAAGAGAATATCGAGCGCAGAATATAGAACATGGAATGTAGAACACAGAATATAGAATATAGAATACAGAATATAGAACCCAGAATTTAGAATATGGAATTCAGAACCAAGAATTTAGAATATATAATACAGTATACTGAACATAGAATTTAGAACATAGAATGCAGAACACAGAATTTAGAATATAGAATACAGAATACTGAATACAGAATTTAGAATATAGAAAGTAGAACACAGAATATAGAATATAGAATAGAGAATTTCGAACATGGAATGCAGAACACTTAATTAAGAATATAGAATACAGAATACTGAATATAGAATTTGGAATATAAAAGGTAGAACACAGAATATATAATGTAGAATACGGAATGCAGAATATAGAATACAGAATATAGAATTTAGAACACAGAATATAGAATATGGAAAAGAGAATATAGAAACCAGAAATTAGAACATGGCATGCAGAACACAGAATTTATAATATAGAATACAGTATACCTAATATAGGATTTAGAATATAGAATGAAGAACACAGAATTTAATATATAGAATACAGAATACTGAATATAGAATTAAGAATATAGAAAGTAGAACACAGATTATAGATTATAGAATACAGAATTTAGAACATGAAATGCAGAACACAGAATTTAGAATATAGAATAAAGACTGCTGAATATAGAATTTAAATATAGAATGTAGAACACAGAATATAGAAAATATAAAAGAGAATATAGAACTCCGAATTTAGAACATAGAATGCAGAACACAATATTTAGAATATAGAATATAGAATAATGCATATAGAATTTAGAATATGGAATGTAGAACACAGAATATAGAATATAGAATACCTAATACAGAATATAGATTGTAGAATATAGAATGAAGACACAAAATTTAGAATACAGAATAGAGAATATAGAACGCAGAATTTAGAACATGGAATGCAGAACACAGAATTTAGTATATAGAATACAGAAAGCTGAATATAGAATGTAGAACACAGAATATAGAATATAGAATAAAGAATATTGAACCCAGAATTTTGAACATGGAATGCAGAACACAGAATTTAGAGTATAGAATACAGAATACTGAATATAGAATTTAGAATATAGAATGTTGAACACAGTATAAAGAATATAGAATACGGAATGCAGAATATACAATGTAGAATATATAATGAAAAAACAAAATATACAATATAGAATAGAGAATATAGAAGCCAGAATTTAGAACATGGCATGCAGAACACAGAATTTAGAATATAGAATACTGAACACTGAATATAGAATTTATAATACAAAATATAGAAAACAGAATATACAATATAGAATACAGAATGTAGAATATAGAATACAGAATATAGAATATAGAGCACAGAATATAGAATAAGGAAATCAGAATACACAACCCAGAATTTAGAACATGGAATGCAGAACACAGAATTTAGAGTATAGAATACAGAATACTGAATATAGAATTTAGAATATACAATGTATAACACAGAATATAGAATACAGAATAACTAATACAGAATATAGATTGCAGAATATACACTTAAAAACACAAAATTTAGAATATAGAATAGAGAATATAGAACACAGAATTTAGAACATGGAATGCAGAACACAGAATTTAGAATATAGAATACAGAATACTGAATATAGAATTAAGAATATAGAATGTAGAAAACAGAATTTAGAATATAGAATAAAGAATAGTGAATATGGAATTTAGAATATAGATTGTAGAACACGGAATATATAATATAGAATAGAGAATGTAGAACCCAGAATTTAGAACATGGAATGCCGAACACAGAAGTTAGAATATAGAATACAGAATACTGAATATATAATTTAGAATGTAGATTGTAAAACACAGTATAAAAGATATAGAATACGGAATGCAGAATCTACAACGTAGAATATAGAATGAAGAACACAAAATATAGAATATAGAATATGGAATATAGAAGCCAGAATTTAGAACATCGTATGCAGAACACAGAATTTAAAATATACAATAAATAATACTGAATATAGAATTTAGAATATAGAATGTATATCGCAGAATAAAGAAAATAGAATACGGAATGTAGAATATAAAATACAGATATTGAATATAGAACACAGAATATAGAATATGGATAACAGAATACAGAACCCAGAATTTAAAACATGGAATGCAGAACACAGAATTTAAAATATAGATTACAGAATAAAGAATATAGCATTAAGAACATAGAATTTAGGAAATGGAATTCAGAACACAGAATTTAGAATATAGAACAAAGTATACTGAATATAGAATTAAGACTATAGAATGTAGAACTCAGATTATAGAATATAGAATATAGAAATTAGAACATGGTATACAGAACACAGAATTTAGAATATAGAATGCAGTTTATTGAATATAGAATTTACAATATAGAATGTAGAAATCAGAGTATAGAATATACTATACGGAATGAAGGATATAGAATATAGAATATAGAATGAATATCACAAAATATAGAATATGGAATAGAGAATATAGAAGCCAGAATTTAGAACATGGATGCAGAAAAGAGAATTTAGAATACACAATTTAGAATAGTGTATATAAAATTTAGAATATAGAATGCAGAACACAGAATTTAGAATATAGATTACAGAATACTGAATATAGAAATTAGAATATAGAATGTAAAACACAGAAAAGTGAATATAGAATACGGAATGCAGAATATAGGATGTAGAATATAGAATGAAGAATACAAAATATAGAATATAGAATAGAGAATGTACAACTCAGAATTTAAATCATGGAATATAGAACTTAGAATCTAGAATATAAATTACATAATACTGAGTATAGAATTTAGAATATATAATGTAGAACACAGAATTTATAATATAGAATACAGAAAGCTGAATATAGTATTTAGAATAAGGAATGTAGAACACACAATATAGAATATAGAATACCTAAAACAGAATATAGATTATAGAATATAGAATGAAGAACACAAAATTTAGAATATAGAATAAAGAATATAGAACCCAGAATTGAGAACATGGAATTCAAAACACAGAATTTAGCATGTAAAATACAGAATACTGAATATAGAATTTAGAATATAGAATGCAGAACACAGAATATAGAATAGAGAATACAGAACCCAGAATTTAGAACATGGAATGCAGAACACAGTATTTCGTATATAGAACACAGAATACTGAATATAGAATTTTGAACATGGAATGTAGAATACAAAATATAGAATCCAGTATAAAAACATGCTATGCAGAACACAGAATTTAGAATACAGATTAAATAATACAGAATATAGAATTTAGATATTAGAATGTAGAACACAGAATTTATAATATAGAATACAGAAAGCTGAATATAGTATTTAGAATATAGAGTGAAGAACACAGAGTATAGAATACTGAATATACATTAAAGATCCCAGAATTTAGAACATGGAATGCAGAAGACAGAATTGAGAATATAGCACACGGAATGCTGAATATAGAATTTAGAATATAGAAAGTAGAACACAGAATATTGTATATAGAATACGGAATGCAGAATATAGAATACAGAATATAGAATGTAGAAAACAGAATAGAGAATATGGAAAAAAGAATACAGGAAACAGAATTTAGAACATTTAATGCAGAACACAGAATTTAGAATATATAATACAGTATACTGAACATAGAATTTAGAACATAGAATGCAGAACACAGAATTTAGAATATAGAATTCAGAATACATAATAAAAATTAAAAAATTGAATGTAGAACACAGAATATAGAATATAAAATACATAATACTGAATATATAATATAGAATATAGAATGTAGAAAACAGAATAAAAAATATAGCTTATAGTATATTGAAGCCTGAATTTGGAACATGGAAATCAGAAATCAGAATTTAGAATATAGAATACAGAATACAGAATACACAATTTAGAATATTGTATGTAGAACAGAGAATTTAGAATATAGGGTAAAGATTACTGAATATAGAATTTAGAATATACAATGTAGAACAGAGAATATAGAATGTAGAATACAGAATATAGAATCCAGAATTAAGAACATGCTATGCAGAACACAGAATATAGAATTAAGATTAAATAATACTGAATATAGAATTAAGAATATAGAATGTAGAACACAGAATTTATAATATAAAATACAGAAAGCTGAATATAGTATTTAGAATTTAGAATGTAGAAAACAGAACATAGAATATAGAATAAAGAATATTGAACCGAGAAATTTGAACATGGAATGCAGAACACAGAATTTAGAGTATAGAATACAGAATAGTGAATACAGAATTTAGAATATAGAATGAAGAACACAGAATAAAGAATATAGAATACGGAATAAATTATAAAGAATACAAAATATAGAATGTAGAACACAGAATAGAGAATATGGAAAACAGAATACAGAACCCAGAAATTAGAACATGAAAAGCAGAACACAGAATTTAGAATATAGAATACAGAATACTGAAAATAGAATTAAGATTATAGAATGTAGAACACAGAATATACAATATAGAAGAGAGAATATAGAACCAAGAATTGAGAACATGGAATGCAGAACACAGAATTTAGAATATACAATACAGAATACAGAATATAGAATTTAGAACATAGAATGCGGGACACATAATTTAGAATATAGAAAACAGAATACTAAATATAAAATTTAGAATATAGAATGTAGAACACAGAATATAGAATATAGATTAGAGGATATAGAACCCAGAATTTAGTACATGGAATCAGAACATAGAATTTAGAATATAGAATACAGAAGACTGAATATGGAATTCAGAATATAGAATGTACAACACAGAATATAGAATATGGAAAAAAGAACACAGAACACAGAATTTAGAACATGGAATGTGGAACACAGAATTAACAATATAGAATACAGAATACTGAATATAGAAAATATAACATAGAATGTGGGACACAGAATTTAGAATATAGAATACAGAATACTGAATATGGTATATAGAACATGGAATGCAGAACACAGAATTTAAAATATAGTATACAGAATATTGAATATAGAATTTAGAATATATAATTTAGAACACAGAATTTAGAATATAGAATACAGAATACTGAATATAGAATTTATAATATACAATGTAGAACACAGAATTTAGAATATAGAATAGAGAATATAGAAACCAGAATATAGAACATGGAATGCAGAACACAGAATAACGAATATAGAATACAGATTTCTGAATGTAGAATTTGGATAAATAATGTAGAACACAGAATTTAGAATATACAATACAGAATACTGAATATAGAATGAAGAATATAGAATGAAGAACGCAAAATATGGAATATAGAATTGAGACTATTGAAACCAGAATGTAGAATATGGAATTCAGAACACAGAATTTAGAATATAGTATAAAGAATACTGAATATAGAATTAAGAATATAGAATTTAGAACACAGAATATAGAATATAGAATACTGAATAAAGAATTTAGATTATAGAACGTAGGACACAGAATAGACAATATAGAATACGGAATGTAGAATATAGTATGCAGAATATTGAATATAGAACACAGAATATAGAATAGGGATAACATAATACAGATCCCAGAATTTAGAACATGGAATGCAGAACACAGTATTCACAATACAGAATACAGAATACTGCATATAGAATTTAGAATATGGATTGTAGGACACAGAATATAGAATATAGAATACGGAATATTGAATAAATTAATTAGAATATAGAATGTGGAACACAGAATATAGAATATAGAAAACGGAATACAGAATATAGAATTTAGTATATAGAAGGTAGAAATCAGAATATAGAATATAGTATAAAGAATATTGAACCCAGAATTTAGAACATGGTATGCAGAACACAGAAATTACAATATAGAACACAGAATACTGAATATGGAATTTAGAATATAGAATGTAGAACACAGTATAAAGAATATAGAATACGGAATATAGAATATTGAATACACAATAAAGAATATAGAACACAGAATATAAAATATGGAAAACAGAATACCGAACCCAGAATTTAAAACATGGAATGTAGAACACAGAATTTAGAATATTGGATACAGTATACTGAATATTGTATTTAGAACATAGAATGTAGAACACAGTATAAAGCATATACAATACGGAATGCAGAATATATAATGTAGAATATAGGATGAAGAACACAAAATATAGAATATAGATTAGAGGATGTAGAACCCAGAATTTAGTACATGGAATCAGAACTTAGAATTTAGAGTATAGAATACAGAACACTGAATATGGAATTCAGAATATAGAATGTAGAACACAGAATATAGAATATGGAAAAAAGAACACAGAACCCAGAATTTAGAACATGGAATGTGGAACACAGAATTAACAATACAGAATAAAGAGCACTTAATATAGAAATTATAACATAGAATGCGGGAAACAGAATTTAGAATATAGAATACAGAATACTGAATATGAAATATAGAACATGGAATGCAGAAAACAGAATTTAAAATATAGTATACAGAATACTGAATATAGAATTTAGAATAAATAATTTAGAACACAGAATTTAGAATATAGAATACAGAATACTGAATATAGAATTTATAATATACAATGTAGAACACAGAATATAGAATTTAGAATACAGAATAGAGAACACAGAATATAGATCTTGGAATGCAGCACACAGAATATAGAATATAGAATACAGATTACTGAATGTAGAACTTGGATAAATAATGTAGAACACAGAATTTAGAATATAGAATACAGAATGTTGAATATAGAATTTAGTTTATAGAAAGAAGAACACAGAATATAGAAAATTGAATACATAATACAGAACCAAGTAATTAGAACATGGGATACAGAACACAGAATATAGACTATAGCAAACAGAATACTTAATCTAGAATTTAGAATATAGAATGTAGAACACAGAATTTAGTATATAGAACACAGAACACTGAATATAGAATTTAGAATATAGAATGTAAAATACAGAATATAGAATATAGAAAAGAGAATATAGAACCCATAAATTAGAACATGGAATGCAGCACACAGAATTTAGAATATAGAATACAAAATACTGAATAGAGAAATTTGAATATAATATGTAGGACACAGAATATAAAATATAGAATAGAGAAAATAGAAAACAGAATTTAGAATATGAAATGCAGAAACCAGGATTGAGAATATAGAATACAGAATACTGAATGTAGAATTTAGAAAATAGAATGTAGGACACAGAATATAGAATATAGAAAACAGAATATAGAACCAAGAATTTAGAACATGGAATGAAGAACAGAGAATTTAGAATATAGGAAACAGAATACTGAATATAGAAATTATAATATAGAAAGTAGAACACAGAAAATAGAACATAGAATACGGAATGCAGAAAATAGAATTTAGAGTAAAAATGAATAACACAAAATATAGAATATAGAATAGAGTATATAGAACACAGATTTTGGAACATGGAATGCTGAACACAGAATATAGAATATAGAATACAGAATTCGTAATATAAAATTTAGAATAAGAATGTAGAACACAGTATAAAGAACATAGAATACAGAATGCAGAATAGACAACGTAGAATATAGAATGAAGAACACAAAATACAGAATATAGAATATGGAATATAGAAGCCAGAATTAAGAACATCGTATGCAGAACTCAGAATTTAAAGTATATAATACAGAATACTGAATATAGAATTTAGAATATAGAATGTATAACGAAGAATATAGAAAATAGAATACGGAATGTAGAATATAAAATACAGATATAGAATATAGAACACAGATTATAGAATATGGATAACAGAATACAGAACCCAGAATTTAAAACATGGAATGCAGAACAGAGAATTTAGAATATAGAATATAGAACACAGAATATAAAATGTAGAATACGGAACGCCGAATATAGTATACAGAATATAGAATTTAGAACACAGAATATAAAATATGGAAAACAGAATATAGAACCCAGAATATAGAACATGGAATGCAGAACACATAATTTAGAATATAGAATACAGGTTACTGAATGTAGAATTTAGAATATAGAATGTAGAAATCATAATATAGAATATAGTATACGTAATGCAAGATATAGAATGTAGAATATAGAATGAATAACACAAAATATAGAATATAGAATAGAGAATATAGAAACCACAATTTAGATCATGGAATGCAGAACAGAGAATTAATAATATAGAATTCAGAACACTGAATATAGAATTTAGAATATAGAATGCAGAACACAGAATTTAGAATATAGATTACAGAATACTGAATATAGAATTTTGAAAATACAATGTAGAAAACAGAATATATAATATAGAATAGAGAATATAGAACACAGAATTTACAACATGGAATTCATAACTCAGAATTTAGAATATGCAATACAGAATACTGAATATAGAATTTCGAATATATAATGTAGAACACACAATAAAGAACATAGAATACGGAATGCAGAATGTAGAGTACGGTATATAGAATATAGAAAACAGAATATAATATATTGAAAACTTAATACATAACTCATAATTTAGAACATGTTATGCAGAAAACAAAATTTAGAATATAGAATACAATATACTGAAATTAGAATTTATAACATGGAATGCAGAACACAGAACATAGAATATAGAATACAGAACACTGAATATAGAATTAAGATTTTAGAATGTAGAACACTGAATATATAAAATAGAATAGAGAATATAGAACCCAGGATTTAGAACATGAAATTCTGAACACAGAATTTAGAATATAGAATACAGAATACTGAATATAGAATTTAGAATATAGACAGCGGAACACAGAATTTTGAATATTGAAAACAAAATGCTGAATATAGGATTTAGAATATAGAATGTAGAACACAGAATCTAAAATATAGACCACAGAATACTGAATATAGGATTTAGAAACTTGAAAGTGGAACACAGAGTATAGAATATAGAATAGACAATATAGAATCAAAAACTTTTAACATGGAATACAGAACACAGAATTTAAAATATAGAACACAGAAAACTGAATATAGAATTTAGAATATAGAACACAGAATATAAAATATAGAATACGGAAAGCAGAAAATAGAATACAGAATATAGAATTTAGAAAACAGAATATATAATATGGAAATCAGAATACAGAACCCAGAATTTAGAACATAAAATGCAGAATACAGAATTTAGATTATACAATAAAGTATACTGAATATAGAATTTAGAATATAGAATGCAGAACACAGAATTAACAATAGAGAATACAGAATTCTGAATATAGAATTTAGAACATGGAATGCAGAACTCAGAATTTAGAATATAGACAACAGAACACTGAATATAAAATTTAGAATATAGAAAATAGAACACAGAATATAGAATATAGAATAGAGAATTTAGAATATTGATTGCAGAACACAGAATTTAGAATATAGAATACAGAATACTGAATATAGTATTTAGAATATCGAATGTAGAACACAGAATATAGAATATAGAATACGGAATGCAGAATATAGTAAAAAGAATACAGAATTTTGAACACAGAACATAGAATATGGAAACAGAATACAGAACACAGAATTTAGAACATGGAATGCAGAACACAGAATTTAGAATATAGAACACAGAATACTGAATATTGAATTTAGAATATAGAATGTAGAATACAGAATATAGAATATAGTATACGGAATGAATTATATAGAATGTAGAATATAGAATGAATAACACAGAATATAGAATATAGAATATCTAATACAGAAAATAGATTGTAGAATATAGAATGAAGAACACAAAATATAGAATATAGAATAGGGAATATAGAACCTAGAATTTAGAACATGGAATTCAAAACACAGAATTAAGAATATAGAATACAGAATATGAATATAGAATTTAGAATATACAATGCAGAACACAGAATATAGAATAGAGAAAACAGAACCCAGAATTTAGAACATGGAATTCAGAACACAGAATTTCGTATATAGAACACAGAATACTGAATATAGAATTTTGAACATTGCATGCGGAACACAGAATTTAGAATATGCAATACAGAAAGCTGAATATAGAGTTTAAACTATAGAATGTAGAACACAGAATATAGAATATTGAATAAAGAATATTGAACCCAGAATTTTTAACATGCAATGCAGAACACAGAATTTAGAATATAGAATACAGAATACTGAATATAGAAGTTACAATATAGAATGAAGACACAGTATAAAGAATATATAGTACCGAATGTAGTATGTAGAATGTAGAACATATAATGAAAACACAAAATATACAATATAGAATAGAGAATATAGAAGCCAGAATTCAGAACAAGGAATGCAGAACACAGAATTTAGAATATAGAATACAAAATACTGAATAAGGCATTTAGAACATAGAATGTAGAACAAAGAATATAGAATATAGAATACGGAGAATAGAATATAGAATGCAGAATATAGAATATAGAACACAGAATATAGAATATGGGAAACAGAATACACAACCCAGAATTTAGAACATGGAATGCAGAACACAGAATATAGAATATAGAATACAGAATACTGAATATAGAAATTAGAATATAGAATGTATAACACGGAACAGAGAACATAGAATACTTAATACAGAATATAGATTGTAGTATATCAAATGAAATACACAAAATTTAGAATATAGAATAGAGAATATAGAACCCAGAGTTTAGAACATGGAAAGCAGAACACAGAATTTAGAATATAGAATACAGAATACTGAATATAGAATTTAGTATATAGAATGTAGAAAACAGAATTTAGAATATAGAATACAGAATACTGAATATATAATTTAGAATATAGAATGTAGAACACGGAATAGAGAATATAAAATATAGAATGTAGAACCCAGAATTTAGAACATGGAATGCAGAACACAGAATTTAGAATATAGAATACAGAATACTGAGTATAGAATTTAGAATATAGATTGTAGAACACAGTATAAAGAATACAGAATACGGAATGCAGAATCTACAACGTAGAATATAGAATGAAGAACACAAAATATAGAATGCAGAATATAGAATATAGAAGCCAAAATTTAGAACATCGTATCAGAACACAGAATTTAAAGTATACA
Source organism: Vicugna pacos (assembly GCF_048564905.1). Classification (NCBI taxonomy): domain Eukaryota; kingdom Metazoa; phylum Chordata; class Mammalia; order Artiodactyla; family Camelidae; genus Vicugna; species Vicugna pacos. The sequence continues at coordinate 59,828,110 of NW_027328741.1, forward strand.
ATACAGAATACTGAATATAGAATTTAGAATATTGAATGTATAAGGAAGAATATAGAAAATAGAATACGGAATGCAGAATATAAAATACAGATATAGAATATAGGACACAGATTATAGAATATGGATAACAGAATACAGAACCCAGAATTTAAAACATGGAATGCAGAACAGAGAATTTAGAATATAGAAAATAGAACACAGAATATAAAATGAAGAATACGGAACGCAGAATATAGTATACAGAATATAGAATTTAGAACACAGAATATAAAATATGGAAAACAGAATATAGAACCCAGAATATAGAACATGGAATGCAGAACACATAATTTAGAATATAGAATACAGGTTACTGAATGTAGAATTTAGAATATAGAATGTAGAAATCAGAATATAGAATATAGTATACGTAATGCAGGATATAGAATGTAGAATATAGAATGAATAACACAAAATATAGAATATAGAATAGAGAATATAGAAACCAGAATTTAGAACATGGAATGCAGAACAGAGAATTAAGAATATAGAATTCAGAATACTGAATATAGAATTTAGAATATAGAATGCATAACTCAGAATTTAGAATATGCAATACAGAATACTGAATATAGAATTTTGAATATATAATGTAGAACACACAATAAAGTACATAGAATACGGAATGCAGAATATAGAATACGGTATATAGAATATAGAAAACAGAATATAAAATATTGAAAACTGAATACATAACTCATAATTTAGAACATGGAATGCAGGAAAAATATTTAGAATATAGAATACAATATACTGAAATTAGAATTTATAACATGGAATGCAGAACACAGAATTTAGAATATAGAATACAGAACACTGAAAATAGTATTAAGATTATAGAATGTAGAACACTGAATATATAATATAGAATAGAGAATATAGAACCCAGAATTTAGAACATGAAATGCAGAACACAGAATTAAGAATAAAGAATACAGAATACTGAATATAGAATTTAGACTATAGAATGTAGAACACAGAATCTAAAATATAGACCACAGAATACTGAATATAGGATTTAGAAAATTGAAATTAGAACACAGAGAATAGAATATAGAATAGAGTATATAGAATCAAAAATTTTTAACATGGAATACAGAACACAGAATTTAAAATATAGACCACAGAATACTGAATATAGAATTTAAAATATAGAACACAGAATATAAAATATAGAATACGGAATGCAGAATATAGAATACAGAATATAGAATTTAGAATAGAGAATATAGAATATAGAAATCAGAATACAGAACCCAGAATTTAGAACACAAAATGCAGAATACAGAATATAGATTATACAATAAAGTATACTGAATATAGAATTTAAAATATAGTATGCAGAACACAGAATTTAGAATACAGAATACAGAATTCTGAATATAGAATTTAGAACATGGAATGCAGAACACAGAATTTAGAATATAGACTACAGAACACTGAATATAGTATTTAGAATATAGAAATTAGAACACAGAATGTAGAATATAGAGTAGAGAATTTAGAATATTGAATGCAGAACACAGAATTTAGAATATAGAATACAGAACACTTAATATAGTATTTAGAATATCGAATGTAGAACACAGAATATAGAATATAGAATACGGAATGCAGAATATATTATACAGAATACAGAATTTTGAACACAGAACATAGAATATGGAAACAGAACACAGAACACAGAATTTAGAACATGGAATGCAGAACACAGAATTTAGAATATAGAACACAGAATACTGAATATAAAAGCTAGAATATAGAATGTAGAATACAGAATATAGAATATAGTATACGGAATGAAGTATATAGAATGTAGAATATAGAATGAATAACACAAAATATAGAATATAGACTAAAGAATATAGAAGCCAGAATTTAGAATATGTAATGCAGAACACAGAATTTAGAATGTAGAATAGAGAATGCTGAATATAGTATTTAGAATATACAATGTAGAACACAAAATTTAGAATATATATAGAATACAGAATGCTGAATATAGAATTTAGAACATGGAATGCCGAACACAGAATTTAGAATATAGAATACAGTATACTGTATATAGAATTTGGAAAATGGAATGCAGAACACAGAATTTAGAATATAGAATACAGAATACTGAATAAAGAATTTAGAATATAGAATGTAGAACACAGAATTTAGAATATGGAGTAGAGAATACTGAATATAGAATTTAGAATATAGAATGTAGAACACAGAATTTAGTATATTGAATCAGAACCCAGAATTTAGAATATTGAATACAAAATACTGAATATGGAATTTAGATTATGGAATTTAGGACACAGAACATAGAATATAGAATAGAGAATATAAAACCCAGAATTTAGAAAACGGAATGCAGAACACAGAATTTAGAATATAGAATATAGAATACTGAATATAGAATTTATTATATATAACGTAGGACACAGAAAATAGAACATTGAATTTTGAATGCAGAATATATAATTTAGAATATAGAATGAATAACACAAATTTTAGTATATATAATACAGAATATAGAACCCAGTATTTAGAACATGGAATTCAAAACACAGAATTAAGAATATACAATATAGAATACTGAATAAAGAATTTGGAATATAGAATTAAGAACACAGAATATAGATTATAGAATACGGAATATAGGATAAAATATACAGAATATAGAACGTAGAAAACATATTATAGAATAAAGAAGAGAGAATATAGAACCAAGAATATAGAACATGGCATGCAGAACACACAATTTAGAATATTGAATGCAGAACACAGTATAAAGAATATACAATAAAGTATACGTAATATAGAATTTAGAACATAGAATGTGGGATACAGAATTTAGAATATAGAATACAGAATACTGAATATAGAATTTAGAATACAGACGGCAGAACACAGAATATAGAAAATAGAATACAGAATACTGAATATAGAATTTAGAATATCGAATGAAGAACACAGAATATAGAATATAGAATACAGAACACTGAATATGGAATTTAGAATAAAGAATGTAGAACGCAGAATTTAGAATTTAGAATACTGAATACTGATTATAGAATTTAGAATAAAGAATGTAAAACACAGAATTTAGAATATAGAATACAGAATACTGAATATAGAATTTAGAATATAAAATTAAGAACACAGAATATAGAATATAGAATACCGAATATAGAACCTAGACATTTGATCATGGAATGTAGAACACAGATTTTAGACTATAACATACAGAATACTTAATCTAGAATTTAGAATATAGAATGTAGAACACAGAATTTATAATATAGAACACAGAATACTAAGTATAGTATTTAGAATAAAGAATGTAAAACACAGAATATAGAATATACAAGAGAGAATTTAGAACACAGAATTTAGAACATGGAATGCAGAAAACAGAATTTAGATTATAGAATACATAATAATGAATATAGAATTTAGAATATACAATGTAGAACACAAAATTTAGAATATAGAATACAGAATGCTGAATATAGAATTTACAACATAGAACGTAAAACACAGAATATAGAATATAGAAAAGAGAATATAGAACACAGAATATAAATCATGGAATGCAGAACACAGAATTTAGAATATAGAATAGAAAATACACAATAAAGAATTAAAAAATTGAATGTAGAACACAGAATATAGAATATAAAATACATAATACTGAATATATAATTTAGAATATAGAATGTAGAAAACAGAATAAAAAGAATAGCTTAGAGAATATTGAAGCCTGATTTTGGAACATGGAAACCAGAACTAAGAATTTAGAATATAGAATACAGAATACTGAATATACAATTTAGAATACAGAATGTAGAACACACAATTTAGATTATAGAATAAAGAATACTGAATATAGAGTTTAGAATATAGAATGTAGAACACAGAATATAGAATGTAGAATACAGAATATAGAATCCAGTATGAAGAACATGCTATGCAGAACACAGAATTTGGAATATAGATTACATAATACTGAATATAGAATTTAAAATATAGGATGTAGAACACATAATTTATAATCCAGAATACAGAAAGCTGAATATAGAATTTAGAATATAGAATGTAGAACACAGTATAAAATATATAGAGTACGAAATGCAGAATATAGAATGTAGAATATATAATGAAAACACAAAATATACAATACTGAATAGAGAATATAGAAGCCAGAATTTCGAAAATGGAATGCAGAACACAGAATTTAGAATATAGAATACAGAATACTGAATATAGAAATTAGAATATAGAATGTAGAACACAGAATATAGAATATAGAATACGGAATGTAGAATATAGATTACAGAATATAGAATATAGAACACAGAATATAGAATATGGAAAACAGAATACAGAACCCAGAATTTAGAACATGGAATGCAGAAGACAGAATTTAGAATATAGAATACAGAATACTGAATATAGAATTTAGAATATATTATGTAGAACACAGAACATAGATTATAGAATAACTAATACAGAATATAGATTGTAGAATATAGAATTGAAAACACAAAATTTAGAATAGAGAATAGAGAATAAAGAACACGGAATTTAGAACATGGAATGCAGAACACAACATTTCGAATATAGAATACAAAATGCTGAATATAGAATTAAGAATATAGAATGTAGATAACAGAATTTTGAATATAGAATACAGAATACTGAATATAGAATTTAGAATATAGAATGTAGAACACGGAATATAGAATGTAGAATAGAGAATGTAGAACCCAGAATGTAGAACATGGAATGCAGAACACAGAATTTCGAATATAGAATACAGAATACTGAAAATAGAATTTAAAATATAGATTGTAGAAAACAGTATAAAGAATATACAATACGGAATTCAGAATCCACAACGTAGAATATAGAATGAAGAACACAAAATATAGAATATAGGATATGGAATATAGAAGACAGAATTTAGAACATCGTATGTAGAACACAGAATTTAAAATATACAATACATAATACTGAATATAGAATTTAGAATATAAAATGTATAACGCAGAATAAAGAAAATAGAATAGAATGTAGAATATAAAATACAGATATAGAATATAGAACACAGAATATAGAATATGGATAACAGAATACAGAACACAGAATTTAAAATATGGAATGCAGAACACAGAATTTAGAATATAGAATACAGAATACAGAATACCGGATTTGGAACATAGAATTTAGAACATGGAATTCAGAACACAGAATGTAGAATATAGAACACAGGATACTGAATATAGAATTAAGAATAAAGAATGTAGAACACAGAATATAGAATATAGAATATAGAATTTAGAACATGTTATACAGAACACAAAATTTAGAATATAGAATAAAGAATATTGAATATAGAGTTTAGAATATAGAAATTAGAACACAGAATATAGAATATTGAATAGAGAATATAACACCCAGTATTTAGAACATGGAATGCAGAACACAGAACTTAGATTATAGAAAACATAATACTGAATATAGAATTTAGAATATACAATGTAGAACACAAAATTTAGAATATAGAATACAGAATGCTGAATATAGAATTTACAATATAGAACGTAGAACACAGAATATAGAAAATAGAAAAGAGAATTTAGAACACAGAATTTAAAACATGGAATGCGGAACACAAAATTTAGAATATAGAATAGAGAATACACAATAAACAATTAAAAAATTGAATGTAGAACACAGAATACAGAATATAAAATACATAATACTGAATATATAATTTAGAATATAGAATGTAGAAAACAGAATAAAAAATATAGCTTAGAGAATATTGAAGTCTGATTTTGGAACATGGAAATCAGAACTCAGAATGTAGAATATAGAATACAGAATACTGAATATACAAGTGAGAATATAGAATGTAGAACACAGAATCTAGAATATAGAAAAAAGAATACTGAATATAGAGTTTAGAATATAGAATGTAGAACACAGAATATAGAATGTAGAATACAGAATATAGAATCCAGTATAAAGAACATGCTATGTAGAACACAGAATTTATTATATAGCATACGGAATACTGAATATAGAATTTTGAATATAGAATGCAGAACACAGAATATTGTATATAGAATAAGGAATGCAGAATATAGACTACAGAATATAGAATGTAGAAAACAGAATATAGAATATGGAAAGAAGAGTACAAAAAACAGAATTTAGAACATGGAATGCAGAACACAGAATTTAGAATATAATACAGTATACTGAACATAGAATTTAGAACACAGCATGCAGAACACAGAATATATAATAGAGTATACAGAACGCAGAATTTAAAACATGGAATCCAGAACACAGAATTTAGAATATAGAATACAGTATACTGAATATAGAATTGAGAATATACAATGCAGAACACAAAATATAGAATACGGAATGCAGAATATAGAATGAAGTATATAGAATGAGGAACACAAAATATAGAATATAGAATAGAGAAATACAACACATAATTTAGAAGATGGAATGCAGAACATAGAATTTAGAATATGAAATACAGAATACTGAATATAGAATTTAGAATATAGAATGAAGAACACAGAATATAGAATATACAATACGGAATGTAGAATGTAAAATACATAATATTTAATAAAGAACACAGAATATAGAATACGGAAAACAGAAAACACAACCCAGAATTTAGAACAAGGAATGCAGAACACAGTATTTAGAATATAGAATACAGAATAATGCATATAGAATTTAGAATATGGAATGTATAACACAGAATATAGAATATGGAATAGTGAATAAACAATTTAGAACATAGAAAGTAGAACACAGAATATAGAATACGGAATACATAATATAGAATACAGAATATAGAATGTAGAAAACAGAATATATAATATGAAAAACATAATACAGAACCCAGAATTTAGAACATGGAATGCAGAACACAGAATTTTGTATATAGAACATATAATAATGAATAAAGAATTTAGAACATAGAATGCGGAACACAGATTTTAGAATATAGAATACAGAATACTGAATATAGAATTTAGAATATAGTATGAGGAACACAGAATATGGAATATACAATAAAGAATATTGAACAAATAATTTAGAACATGGAATGCAGAACACAGAATTTAAAATATAGAATACAGAATACTGAAGATAGAATTTAGAATGTAGAATGTAGAACACAGTATAAAGAAAATAGAATACGCAATGCAGAATAAAGAACGTAGAATATAGAATGAAGAACACAAAATATATAATATAGAATAGAAAATCTAGAAGCCAGAATTTAGAACATGCAATGCACAACACAGAATTTACAATATAGAATACTGAATACTGTAGATAGAATTTAGAATATAGAATGTAGAACACAGTATAAAGAATATAGAATACGGAATGCAGAATATAGAATGTAGAATATAGAAGGAAGAACACAGAATATAGAATATATAAAAGAGAATATCGAGCGCAGAATATAGAACATGGAATGTAGAACACAGAATATAGAATATAGAATACAGAATATAGAACCCAGAATTTAGAACATGGAATTCAGAACCAAGAATTTAGAATATATAATACAGTATACTGAACATAGAATTTAGAACATAGAATGCAGAACACAGAATTTAGAATATAGAATACAGAATACTGAATACAGAATTTAGAATATAGAAAGTAGAACACAGAATATAGAATATAGAATAGAGAATTTCGAACATGGAATGCAGAACACTTAATTAAGAATATAGAATACAGAATACTGAATATAGAATTTGGAATATAAAAGGTAGAACACAGAATATATAATGTAGAATACGGAATGCAGAATATAGAATACAGAATATAGAATTTAGAACACAGAATATAGAATATGGAAAAGAGAATATAGAAACCAGAAATTAGAACATGGCATGCAGAACACAGAATTTATAATATAGAATACAGTATACCTAATATAGGATTTAGAATATAGAATGAAGAACACAGAATTTAATATATAGAATACAGAATACTGAATATAGAATTAAGAATATAGAAAGTAGAACACAGATTATAGATTATAGAATACAGAATTTAGAACATGAAATGCAGAACACAGAATTTAGAATATAGAATAAAGACTGCTGAATATAGAATTTAAATATAGAATGTAGAACACAGAATATAGAAAATATAAAAGAGAATATAGAACTCCGAATTTAGAACATAGAATGCAGAACACAATATTTAGAATATAGAATATAGAATAATGCATATAGAATTTAGAATATGGAATGTAGAACACAGAATATAGAATATAGAATACCTAATACAGAATATAGATTGTAGAATATAGAATGAAGACACAAAATTTAGAATACAGAATAGAGAATATAGAACGCAGAATTTAGAACATGGAATGCAGAACACAGAATTTAGTATATAGAATACAGAAAGCTGAATATAGAATTTAGAATATAGAATGTAGAACACAGAAAATAGAATATAGAATAAAGAATATTGAACCCAGAATTTTGAACATGGAAAGCAGAACACAGAATTTAGAATATAGAATACAGAATACTGAATATAGAATTTAGAATATAGAATGTTGAACACAGTATAAAGAATATAGAATACGGAATGCAGAATATACAATGTAGAATATATAATGAAAAAACAAAATATACAATATAGAATAGAGAATATAGAAGCCAGAATTTAGAACATGGCATGCAGAACACAGAATTTAGAATATAGAATACAGAACACTGAATATAGAATTTATAATACAAAATATAGAAAACAGAATATACAATATAGAATACAGAATGTAGAATATAGAATACAGAATATAGAATATAGAGCGTAGAATATAGAATAAGGAAATCAGAATACACAACCCAGAATTTAGAACATGGAATGCAGAACACAGAATTTAGAGTATAGAATACAGAATACTGAATATAGAATTTAGAATATACAATGTATAACACAGAATATAGAATACAGAATAACTAATACAGAATATAGATTGCAGAATATACACTTAAAAACACAAAATTTAGAATATAGAATAGAGAATATAGAACACAGAATTTAGAACATGGAATGCAGAACACAGAATTTAGAATATAGAATACAGAATACTGAATATAGAATTAAGAATATAGAATGTAGAAAACAGAATTTAGAATATAGAATAAAGAATAGTGAATATGGAATTTAGAATATAGATTGTAGAACACGGAATATATAATATAGAATAGAGAATGTAGAACCCAGAATTTAGAACATGGAATGCCGAACACAGAAGTTAGAATATAGAATACAGAATACTGAATATATAATTTAGAATGTAGATTGTAAAACACAGTATAAAAGATATAGAATACGGAATGCAGAATCTACAACGTAGAATATAGAATGAAGAACACAAAATATAGAATATAGAATATGGAATATAGAAGCCAGAATTTAGAACATCGTATGCAGAACACAGAATTTAAAATATACAATAAATAATACTGAATATAGAATTTAGAATATAGAATGTATATCGCAGAATAAAGAAAATAGAATACGGAATGTAGAATATAAAATACAGATATTGAATATAGAACACAGAATATAGAATATGGATAACAGAATACAGAACCCAGAATTTAAAACATGGAATGCAGAACACAGAATTTAAAATATAGATTACAGAATAAAGAATATAGCATTAAGAACATAGAATTTAGGAAATGGAATTCAGAACACAGAATTTAGAATATAGAACAAAGTATACTGAATATAGAATTAAGACTATAGAATGTAGAACTCAGATTATAGAATATAGAATATAGAAATTAGAACATGGTATACAGAACACAGAATTTAGAATATAGAATGCAGTTTATTGAATATAGAATTTACAATATAGAATGTAGAAATCAGAGTATAGAATATACTATACGGAATGAAGGATATAGAATATAGAATATAGAATGAATATCACAAAATATAGAATATGGAATAGAGAATATAGAAGCCAGAATTTAGAACATGGATGCAGAAAAGAGAATTTAGAATACACAATTTAGAATAGTGTATATAAAATTTAGAATATAGAATGCAGAACACAGAATTTAGAATATAGATTACAGAATACTGAATATAGAAATTAGAATATAGAATGTAAAACACAGAAAAGTGAATATAGAATACGGAATGCAGAATATAGGATGTAGAATATAGAATGAAGAATACAAAATATAGAATATAGAATAGAGAATGTACAACTCAGAATTTAAATCATGGAATATAGAACTTAGAATCTAGAATATAAATTACATAATACTGAGTATAGAATTTAGAATATATAATGTAGAACACAGAATTTATAATATAGAATACAGAAAGCTGAATATAGTATTTAGAATAAGGAATGTAGAACACACAATATAGAATATAGAATACCTAAAACAGAATATAGATTATAGAATATAGAATGAAGAACACAAAATTTAGAATATAGAATAAAGAATATAGAACCCAGAATTGAGAACATGGAATTCAAAACACAGAATTTAGCATGTAAAATACAGAATACTGAATATAGAATTTAGAATATAGAATGCAGAACACAGAATATAGAATAGAGAATACAGAACCCAGAATTTAGAACATGGAATGCAGAACACAGTATTTCGTATATAGAACACAGAATACTGAATATAGAATTTTGAACATGGAATGTAGAATACAAAATATAGAATCCAGTATAAAAACATGCTATGCAGAACACAGAATTTAGAATACAGGTTAAATAATACAGAATATAGAATTTAGATATTAGAATGTAGAACACAGAATTTATAATACAGAATACAGAAAGCTGAATATAGTATTTAGAATATAGAGTGAAGAACACAGAGTATAGAATACTGAATATACATTAAAGATCCCAGAATTTAGAACATGGAATGCAGAAGACAGAATTGAGAATATAGCATACGGAATGCTGAATATAGAATTTAGAATATAGAAAGTAGAACACAGAATATTGTATATAGAATACGGAATGCAGAATATAGAATACAGAATATAGAATGTAGAAAACAGAATAGAGAATATGGAAAAAAGAATACAGGAAACAGAATTTAGAACATTTAATGCAGAACACAGAATTTAGAATATATAATACAGTATACTGAACATAGAATTTAGAACATAGAATGCAAAACACAGAATTTAGAATATAGAATTCAGAATACATAATAAAAATTAAAAAATTGAATGTAGAACACAGAATATAGAATATAAAATACATAATACTGAATATATAATATAGAATATAGAATGTAGAAAACAGAATAAAAAATATAGCTTATAGTATATTGAAGCCTGAATTTGGAACATGGAAATCAGAAATCAGAATTTAGAATATAGAATACAGAATACAGAATACACAATTTAGAATATTGTATGTAGAACAGAGAATTTAGAATATAGGGTAAAGATTACTGAATATAGAATTTAGAATATACAATGTAGAACAGAGAATATAGAATGTAGAATACAGAATATAGAATCCAGAATTAAGAACATGCTATGCAGAACACAGAATATAGAATTAAGATTAAATAATACTGAATATAGAATTAAGAATATAGAATGTAGAACACAGAATTTATAATATAGAATACAGAAAGCTGAATATAGTATTTAGAATTTAGAATGTAGAAAACAGAACATAGAATATAGAATAAAGAATATTGAACCGAGAAATTTGAACATGGAATGCAGAACACAGAATTTAGAATATAGAATACAGAATACTGAATATAGAATTTAGAATATAGAATGTAGAACACAGTATAAAGAATATAGAATACGGAATGCAGAATATAGAATGTAGAATATATAATTAAAACACAAAATATACAATATAGAATACAGAATAGACAAGCCAGAATTTAGAAAATGGAAAGCAGAACACAGAATTTAGAATATACAATACAGAATGCTGAATATAGAATTTAGAATATAGAATGTAGAACACAGAATATAGAATATAGAATAAAGAATATTGAACCCAGAATTTTGAACAAGGAATGCAGAACACAGAATTTAGAATGCAGAATACAGAATACTGAAAATAGAATTGAGAATATAGAATGTAGAACACAGAATGTAGAATATAGAATACGGAATGCAAAATATAGTTTGTAGTATATAGTATGAAGTACGCAAATTATAGAATATAGAATAGAGAATATAGAAGCCAGAATTTAGAACATGGAATGCAGAACACAGAATTTTGAATATAGAATACAGAATACTGAATATAGAATTTAGAATATAGAATGTAGAACACAGAATATAGAATATAGAATACGGAATGTTGAATATAGTTTACAGAATATAGAATAAAGAACACAGAATATAGAATATGGAAAACAGAATACAGAACCCAGAATTTAGAACATGGAATGCAGAAGACAGAATTTGGAATATAGAATACAGAATACTGAATATAGAATTTAGAATATAGAATGTAGAACACAGAACATAGGTTATAGAATACCTAATACAGAATATAGATTGTAGAATATAGAATTAAAACACAAAATTTAGAATATAGAGTAGAGAATATAGAACACAGAATTTAGAACATGGAATGCAGAACACAGAATTTCGAATATAGAATACAAAATACTGAATATAGAATTAAGAATATAGAATGTAGATAACAGAATTTTGAATATAGAATACAGAATACTGAATATAGAATTTAAAATATAGATTGTAGGACACAGTATAAAGAATATACAATACGGAATTCAGAACCTACAACGTAGAATATAGAATGAAGAACACAAAATATAGAATATACAATATGGAATATAGAAGACAGAATTTAGAACATCGTATGCATAACACAGAATTTAAATTATACCATACATAATACTGAATATAGAATTTAGAATATAAATGTATAACGCAGAATAAAGAAAATAGAATACGGAATGTAGAATATAAAATACAGATATAGAATATAGAACACAGAATATAGAATATGGATAACAGGATACAGAACCCAGAATTTAAAATATGGAATGCAGAACACAGAATTTATAATATAGAATACAGAATACAGAATATCGGATTTGGAACATAGAATTTAGAACATGGAATTCAGAACACAGAATGTAGAATATAGAACAGAGGATACTGAATATAGAATTAAGAATATAGAATGTAGAACACAGAATATAGAATATAGAATATAGAATTTAGAACATGGTATACAGAACACAAAATTTAGAATATAGAATACAGAATATTGAATATAGAGCTTAGAATATAGAAATTAGAACACAGAATATAGAATATTGAATACAGAATAGAGAACCCAGTATTTAGAACATGGAATGCAGAACACAGAACTAAGATTATAGAAAACATAATACTGAATATAGAATTTAGAATATACAATGTAGAACACAAAATATAGAATATAGAATGCAGAATGCTGAATATCGAATTTACAATATAGAACGTAGAACACAGAATATAGAAAATAGAAAAGAGAATTTAGAACACAGAATTTAAATCATGGAATGCGGAACACAATATTTAGAATATAGAATAGAGAATACACAATAAACAATTAAAAAATTGAATGTAGAACACAGAATATAGAATATAAAATACATAATACTGAATATATAAATTAGAATATAGAATGTAGAAAACAGAATAAAAAATATAGCTTAGAGAATACTGAAGGCTGATTTTGGAACATGGAAATCAGAACTCAGAATTTAGAATATAGAATACAGAATACTGAATATACAATTGAGAAAATAGAATGTAGAACACAGAATTTAGAATATAGAATAAAGAATACTGAATATAGAGTTTAGAATATAGAATGTAGGACACAGAATTTAGAATGTAGAATACAGAATATAGAATCCAGTATAAAGAACATGCTATGCAGAACACAGAATTTAGAATATAGATTTCATAATACTGAATATAGAATTTAGAATATAGAATGTAGAACACAGTATAAACTATATAGAGTACGGAATGCAGAATATAGAATGTAGAATATATAATGAAAACACAAAATATACAATATAGAATAGAGAATATAGAAGCCAGAATTTAGAACATGAAATGCACAACACAGAATTTAGAATATAGAATACAGAATACTGAATATAGAATTTAGAATAGAGAATGTAGAAAACAGAAAATACAATATAGAATACGGAATGCAGAATATAGAATGTAGAATATAGAATGAAGAATACAAAATATAGAATATTGAATAAAGAATATACAACACAGAATTTAGAACATGGAATGCAGAACATAGAATTTGGAATATAGATTACATAATACTGAATATAGAAGTTAGAATATAGAATGTAGAACACAGAATTTATAATATAGAATACAGAAAGCTGAATATAGAATTTAGAATATAGAATGAAGACACAGTATAAAGAATATATATTACGGAATGCAGTATATAGAATGAAGAATATATAATGAAAACACAAAATATACAATATGGAATAGAGAATATAGAAGCCAGAATTTAGAACATGGAATGCAGAACACAGAATTTAGAATATAGAATACAGAATACTGAATATAGAATTTAGAACATAGAATGTAGAACACAGAATATAGAATATTGAATACGGAGTGTAGAATATAGAATACAGAATATAGAATATAGAACACAGAATATAGAATATGGGAAAAAGAATACACAACCCAGAATTTAGAACATGGAATTCAGAACCCAGAATTTAGAATATAGAATACAGAATACTGAATATAGAAATTAGAATATAGAATGTATAACACAGAATATAGAATATAGAATACCTAATACAGAATATAGATTGTAGTATATCGAATTAAATACACAAAATTTAGAATATATAATAGAGAAAATAGAACCCAGAGTTTAGAACATGGAATCGGGACACAGAATTAAGAATATAGAATACAGAATACTGAATATAGAATTTAGAATATAGAATGTAGAATTCAGAATATAGAATATACTATACGGAATGAAGGATATAGAATATAAAATATAGAATGAATAACACAAAATATAGAATATAGAATAGAGAATATAAAAGGCAGAATTTAGAACATGGATGCAGAACAGAGAATTTAGAATACACAATTCAGAATAGTGTATATACAATTTAGAATATAGAATGCAGAACACAGAATTTAGAATATAGAATATAGAATACTGAATATAGAATTTAGAATAAAGAATGTAGAGCACAGAATCTAAAATATAAACCACAGAATACTGAATATAGGATTTAGAAAATTAAAAGTAGAACACAGAGTATAGAATAGAGAATAGAGAATAGAGAATCAAAAATTTTTAACATGGAATACAGAACACAGAATTTAAATTATAGACCACAGAATACTGAATATAGAATTTAAAATAAAGAACACAGAATATAAAATATAGAATACGGAATGCAGAATATAGAATACAGAATATAGAATTTAGAATACAGAATATAGAATATAGAAATCAAAATACAGAACCCAGAATTTAGAACACATAATGCAGAATACAGAATTTTGATTATACAATAAAGTATACTGAATATAGAATTTAAAATATAGAATGCAGAACACAGAATTTAGAATAGAGAATACAGAATTCTGAATATAGGATTTAGAACATGGAATGCAGAACACAGAATTTAGAATATAGACTACAGAACACTGAATATTGAATATAGAATATAGAAAGTAGAACAAAGAACGTAGAATATAGAATAGAGAAATTAGAATATTGAATGCAGAACACAGAATTTAGAATATAGGAAACAGAATACTGAATATAGTATTTAGAATATCGAATGTAGAACACAGAATATAGAATATAGAATACGGAATGCAGAATATAGGAAAAGAATACAGAATTTTGAACACAGAACATAGAATATGGAAACTGAATACAGAACACAGAATTTAGAACATGGAATGCAGAACACAGAATTTAGAATATAGAACACAGAATACTGAATATGAAAGCTAGAATATAGAATGTAGAATACAGAATATAGGATATATTATACGCAATGAAGTATATAGAATGTAGAATATAGAATGAATAACACAAAATATAGAATATAGAATAAAGAATATAGAAGCCAGAATTTAGAATATGGAATGCAGAACACAGAATTTAGAATATATTATAGAGAATACTGAATATAGTATTTAGAATATACAATGTAGAACACAAAATTTAGAATATATATAGAATACAGAATGCTGAATATACAATTTAGAACATGGAATGCCGAACACAGAATTTAGAATATAGAATACAGTATACTGAATATAGAATTTGGAAAATGGAATGCAGAACACAGAATTTAGAATATAGAAAACAGAATACTGAAGATAGAATTTATAATATAGCATATAGAACACAATATAGAATGTAGAATACGGAATGCAGAAAAGAGTATACAGAATATAGAATGTAGTACACGGAATATAGAATATGGAAAACAGAATATAGAACCCAGATTTTAGAACATGGAATGCAGAACACAGAATTTAGAATATAGAATACAGGATACTGAATATAGGATTCAGAAAATAGAATTTAGAACAAAAAATATAGAATATAGAATACGGAATGCAGAATATAGAATGAAAAACACAAAATAAAGAATATAAAATAGAGTATATAGACCACACAAATTAGAACATGGAATGCAGAACACAGAATTTAGAATATAGAATACAGAATACTGAATAAAGAATTTAGAATATAGAATGTAGAACACAGAATTTAGAATATGGAGTAGAGAATACTGAATATAGAATTTAGAATATAGAATGTAGAACACAGAATTTAGTATATTGAATCAGAACACAGAATTTAGAATATTGAAAACAAAATACTGAATATGGAATTTAGATTATGGAATTGAGAACACAGAATATAGAATATAGAATACAGAATATAGAACCCAGAATTTAGAACACGGAATGCAGAACACAGAATTAAGAATATAGAATATAGAAACTGAATATAGAATTTATTATATATAAGGTAGAACACAGAAAATAGAACATTGAATTTTGAATGCAGAATATATAATTTAGAATATAGAATGCATAACACAAATTTTAGAATATATAATACAGAATATAGAACCCAGTATTTAGAACATGGAATTCAAAACACAGAATTAAGAATATACAATATAGAATACTGAATAAAGAATTAAAATAAAGAATTAAGAACACAGAATATAGATTATAGAATACGGAATATAGGATAAAATATACAGAATATAGAATGTAGAAAACATATTATAGAATAAAGAAGAGAGAATATAGAACCAAGAATTTAGAACATGGCATTCAGAACACACAATTTAGAAAATTGAATGCAGAACACAGTATATAGAATATAAAATAAAGAATACGTAATATAGAATTTAGAACATAGAATGCGGGATACAGAATTTAGAATATAGAATACAGAATACTGAATATAGAATTTAGAATATAGACTGTAGTACACAGAATATACAAAATAGAATACAGAATACTGAATATAGAATTTAGAATATCGAATGTAGAACACAGAATATAGAATATAGAATACAGAACACTGAATATGGAAATTAGAATAAAGAATGTAGAACGCAAAATTTAGAATTTAGAATACTAAATACTGAATATAGAATTTAGAATAAAGAATGTAAAACACAGAATTTAGAATATAGAATACAGAATACTGAATAGAGAATTTAGAATATAAAATTAAGAACACAGAATATAGAATATAGAATACCGAATATAGAACCTAGACATTTGATCATGGAATGTAGAACACAGATTTTAGACTATAACAGACAGAATACTTAATCTAGAATTTAGAATATAGAATGTAGAACACAGAATTTAGAATATAGAACACAGAATACTAAATAGAGTATTTAGAATATAGAATGTAAAACACAGAATATAGTATATAGAAGAGAGAATTTAGAACACAGAATTTAGAACATGGAATGCAGAAAACAGAATTTAGACTAAAGAATACATAATACTGAATATAGATTTTAGAGTATAAAATGTAGAACTCAAAATTTAGAATATAGAATACAGAATGCTGAATATAGAATTTAGAATATAGAATGTAGAACACAGTATAAAGAATATAGAATACGGAATGCAGAATATAGAATCTAGAATATATAATTAAAACACAAAATATACAATATAGAACACAGAATAGACAAGCCAGAATTTAGAAAATGGAAAGCAGAACACAGAATTTAGAATGTAGAATACAGAATGCTGAATATAGAATTTAGAATATAGAATGTAGAACACAGAATATAGAATATAGTATAAAGAATATTTAAACCAGAATTTTGAACATGGAATGCAGAACACAGAATTTAGAATATAGAATACAGAATACTGAATATAGAATTGAGAATATAGAATGTAGAACACAGAATGTAGAATATAGAATACGGAGGCAGAATATAGAATGTAGAATATAGAATGAAGAATACAATATATATAATATAGAATATATAATATAGAAGCCAGAAGATAGCACATGGAATTCAGAACACAGAATTTAGAGTTTAGAATACAGAATACTGAATATAGTGTTTAGAACATGGAATGCAGGACATAGAATTTAAAATAGAGAATACAGAATACTGAAATAAAATTTAGAATATAGACTGTAGTACACAGAATATAGAAAATAGAATACAGAATACTGAATATAGAATTTAGAATATCGAATGTAGAACACAGAATATAGAATATAGAATACAGAACACTGAATATGGAATTTAGAATAAAGAATGTAGAACGCAGAATTTAGAATTTAGAATACTAAATACTGAATATAGATTTTAGAATAAAGAATGTAAAACACAGAATTTAGAATATAGAATACAGAACACTGAATATAGAATTTAGAATATAAAATTAAGAACACAGAATACAGAATATAGAATACCGAATATAGAACCTAGACATTTGATCATGGAATGTAGAACACAGATTTTAGAATATAACATACAGAATACTTAATCTAGAATTTAGAATATAGAATGTAGAACACAGAATTTAGAATATAGAACACAGAATACTAAATAGAGTATTTAGAATATAGAATGTAAAACACAGAATATAGTATATAGAAGAGAGAATTTAGAACACGGAATTTAGAACATGGAATGCAGAAAACAGAATTTAGACTAAAGAATACATAATACTTAATATAGAATTTAGAATATAAAATGTAGAACTCAAAATTTAGAATATAGAATACAGAATGCTGAATATAGAATTTACAACATAGAACGTAGAACACAGAATATAGAAAATAGAACAGAGAATATAAAACACAGAATTTAAATCATGGAATGCGGAACACAGAATTTAGAATATAGAATAGATAATACACAATAAACAATTAAAAAATTGAATGTAGAACACAGAATAAAGAATATAAAATACATAATACTGAATATACAATTTAGAATAAAGAATGTAGAAAACAGAATAAAAAATATAGCTTAGAGAATATTGAAGCCTGATTTTGGAACATGGAAACCAGAACTCAAAATTTAGAATATAGAATACAGAATACTGAATATACAATTGAGAATATAGAATGTAGAACACAGAATTTAGAATATACAATAAAGAATACTGAATATAGAGTTTAGAATAAAGAATGTAGAACACAGAATATAGAATGTAGAATACAGAATATAGAATCCAGTATAAAGAACATGCTATGCAGAACACAGAATTTGGAATATAGCTTACATAATACTGAGTATAGAATTTAGAATATAGAATGTAGAACACATAATTTATAATCTAGAATACAGAAAGCTGAATATAGAATTTAGAATATAGAATTTAGAACACAGTATAAACTATATAGAGTACGAAATGCAGAATATAGAATGTAGAATATATAATGAAAACACAAAATATACAATACAGAATAGAGAATATAGAAGCCAGAATTTCGAACATGGAATGCAGAACACAGAATTTAGAATATAGAATACAGAATACTGAATATAGTATTTAGAATATAGAATGTAGAACACAGAATATAGAATATAGAATACGGAATGTTGAATATAGTTTACAGAATATAGAATATAGAACACAGAACATAGATTATAGAACACCTAATACAGAATATAGATTGTAGAATATAGAATTAAAAACACAAAATTTAGAATATAGAGTAGAGAATATAGAACACAGAATTTAGAACATGGAATGCAGAACACAGAATTTCGAATATAGAATACAAAATACTGAGTATAGAATTAAGAATATAGAATGTAGATAACAGAATTTTGAATATAGAATACAGAATACTGAATATAGAATTTAAAATATAGATTGTAGAACACAGTATAAAGAAAATATAATACGGAATTCAGAATCTACAACGTAGAATATAGAAATAAGAAGACAAAATATAGAATATAGAATATGGAATATAGAAGACAGAATTTAGAACATCGTATGCAGAACACAGAATTTAAATTATACAATACATAATACTGAATATAGAATTTAGAATATAAATGTATAACGCAGAATAAAGAAAATAGAATACGGAATGTAGAATATAAAATACAGATATAGAATATAGAACACAGAATATAGAATATGGATAACAGAATACAGAACCCAGAATTTAAAATATGGAATGCAGAACACAGAATTTATATTATAGAATACAGAATACAGAATATCGGATTTGGACCTTAGAATTTAGAACATGGAATTCAGAACACAGAATGTACAATATAGAACAGAGGATACTGAATATAGAATTAAGAATATAGAATGTAGAACACAGAATATAGAATATAGAATATAGAATTTAGAACATGGTATACAGAACACAAAATTTAGAATATAGAATACAGAATATTGAATATAGAGCTTAGAATATAGAAATAAGAACACAGAATATAGAATATTGAATACAGAATAGAGAACCCAGTATTTAGAACATGGAATTCAGAACACAGAACTTAGATTATAGAAAACATAATACTGAATATAGAATTTAGAATATACAATGTAGAACACAAAATTTAGAATATAGAATATAGAATGCTGAATATAGAATTTACAATATAGAACGTAGAACACAGAATATAGAAAATAGAAAAGAGAATTTAGAACACAGAATTTAAATCATGGAATGCGGAACACAAAATTTAGAATATAGAATAGAGAATACACAATAAACAATTAAAAAAATTGAATGCAGAACACAGAATATAGAATATAAAATACATAATACTGAATATATAAATTAGAATATAGAATGTAGAAAACAGAATAAAAAATATAGCTTAGAGAATACTGAAGGCTGATTTTGGAACATGGAAATCAGAACTCAGAATTTGGAATATAGAATACAGAATACTGAATATACAATTGAGAATATAGAATGTAGAACACAGAATTTAGAATATAGAATAAAGAATACTGAATATAGAGTTTAGAATATAGAATGTAGGACACAGAATATAGAATGTAGAATACAGAATATAGAATCCAGTAAAAAGAACATGCTATGCAGAACAAAGAATTTAGAATATAGATTTCATAATACTGAATATAGAATTTAGAATATAGAATGTAGAACACAGTATAAACTATATAGAGTACGGAATGCAGAATATAGAATGTAGAATATATAATGAAAACACAAAATATACAATATAGAATAGAGAATATAGAAGCCAGAATTTAGAACATGAAATGCACAACACAGAATTTAGAATATAGAATACAGAATACTGAATATAGAATTTAGAATATAGAATGTAGAACACAGAATATAGAATATAGAATACCGAATGTAGAATATAGAATACAGAATATAGAATATAGAACACAGAATATAGAATATGGAAAACAGAATAAAGAACCCAGAATTTAGAACATGGAATGCAGAAGACAGAATTTAGAATATAGAATACAGAATACTGAATATAGAATTAAGAATATAGAATGTAGAAAACAGAATTTTGAATATAGAATACACAATACTGAATATAGAATTAAGAATATAGAATGTAGAACACGGAATATAGAATATAGAATAGAGATTGTAGAACCCAGAATTTAGAATATGGAATGCAGAACACAGAATTTCGAATATAGAATACAGAATACTGAATATAGAATTTAGAATATAGATTGTAGAACACAGTATAAACAATATAGAATACGGAATTCAGAAACTACAACGTAGACTATAGAATGAAGAACACAAAATATAGAATATAGAATATGGAATATAGAAGACAGAATTTAGAACATCGTATGCAGAACACAAAATTTAAAATATACAATACATAATACTGAATATAGAATTTAGAATATAGAATGTAGATAACAGAATTTATAATATAGAATACAAAAATCTGAATATATTATTTAGAATATAGAATGTAGAACACAAAATATAGAATATAGAATATAGATTATAGATCCCATAATTTAGAACAAGGAATGCAGAACACAGAATTTATTATATAGCATACGGAATACTGAATATAGAATTTTGAATATAGAATGTAGAACACAGAATATTGTATATAGAATAAGGAATGCAGAATATAGACTACAGAATATAGAATTTAGAAAACAGAAAATATAATATGGAAAAAAGAATACAGAAAATAGAATTTAGAACATGGAATGCAGAATAAAGAATTTAGAATATATAATACAGTATACTGAACATAGAATTTAGAACATAGAATGCACAACACAGAATTAAGTATATAGAATACAGAATATTGAATAAAGGATTGAGAACATGGAGTGCAGAACACACAATTTAGAATATAGAATACAGAATACAGAATGTAAAATTTAGAATATAGAAATAGAACACAGATTATAGAATACAGAATAGAGAATTTAGAACTTGGAATGCAGAACGCAGAATTTAGAATATTGTATATAGAATACTCAATAAACAATTAAAAAAATTGAATGTAAAACACAGAATATAGAATATAGGATACATAATACTGAATATATAATTTAGAATATAGAATGTAGAAGACAGAATTTAGAATATAGAATAAAGAATACTGAATATAGAATTTAGAATACAGAATTTAGAACACAGAATAAAGAATATAGAATAGAGAATATAGAATCCAGATTTAAGAACATGCTATGCAGAACAAAGAATTAAGAATATAGATTTCATAATACTGAATATAGAATTTAGAATATAGAATGTAGAACACAGAATTTATAATATAGAATACAGAAAGCTGTTTATAGTATTTAGAATATAGAATGCAGAACACAGAATATAGAATATAGAATATAGATTGTAGAAACCAGAATTTAGAATATGGAATGCAGAACTGAGAATTTAGAATATAGCATACGGAATACTCAATATAGAATTTAGAACATAGAATGTAGAACAAAGAATATTGAATATAGATTACGGAATGCAGAATATAGAATACAGAATATATAATGTAGAAAACAGAATATAGATAATGGAAAAAAGAATGCAGATAACAGAATTTAGAACATGGAATGCAGAACACAGAATTTAGAATATATAATACAGTATACTGAACATAGAATTTAGAACATAGAATGCAGAACAGAAATTAGAATATAGAATACTGAATGCAGAAATTAGAATGTAGAATCTAGAATGAAGAACACAGAATATAGGATATATAAAAGAGAATATAGAACCCAGAATTTAGAAATAGAATGCAGAGAAAAGAATTTACAATATAGAATACAAAAGATTGAATACAGAAATTAGAATATGAAAGAGGAACAGAGAATTTAGAATATAGAAAAGAGAATTTAGAACATGGAATGCAGAACACAGAATTTAGAATATAGAATACAGAATACTGAATATAGAATTTAGAAACTAGAAGGTAGAACACAGAGTATATAATGTAGAATACGTAATGCAGAATATAGAATACAGAATATAGAATGTAGAACACAAAATATAAAATATGGAAAACAGAATTTAGAACCCAGAATAGAGAACATGTAATGCAGAACACAGAATTTAGTATATAGAATACAGAACGCTGAATATAGGATTAAGACTATAGAATGTGGAACACAGGATATAGAATATAGAATTTTGGATATAGAACCCAGAATTTTGAACATGTAATGCAGAACACAGAATATAGAATATAGAATAAGGAACACAAAATATAGAATATATAATACGGAATGCAGAATATAGAATACAGAGTACAGAATTTAGAAAGTAGAATATAGAATATGGTAAACAGAATACAGAACCCGAATTTAGAAATGGAACGCAGAACATATAATTTAGAATATAGAATACAAAATACTGAATATAGAATTTAGAATATAGAATGCAGAACACAGAATATAGAATATAGTATATGGAATGCAAAATATAGTATGTAGAATCTAGAATGAAAAACACACAATGTAGTATATAAAACAGAGAATGTAGAACCCAGAATTTAGAACATGGAATGCTTAACACAGAATTTAGAATATATAATACAGTATACTGTACATAGAATTTAGAACATAGAATGCAGAACACAGAAATTAGAATATAGAATACTGAATGTAGAAATTAGAATGTAGAATCTAGAATGAAGAACACAGAATATAGAATATATAAAAGAAAATATAGAACCCAGAATTTAGAAATCGAATGCAGAGAATAGAATTTACAAAATAGAATACAAAATACTGAATACAGAATTTAGAATATGAAAGAGGAACACAGAATATAGAATATAGGAAAGAGAATTTAGAACATGGAATGCAGAACACAGAATTTAGAATATAGAATACAGAATACAGAAAATTGAATTTAGAAAATAGAAGGTAGAACACAGAATATATAATGTAGAATACGGAATGCAGAATATAGAATACAAATATAGAATGTAGAACACATAATATAAAATATGTAAAACAGAATATAGAACCCAGAATTTAGAACATGGAATGCAGAACACAGAATTTAGAAAAAGAATACAGAACGCTGAATATAGGATTTAGACTATAAAATGTAGAACACAGGATATAGTATATAGAATAGAGGATATAGAAACCAGAATTTAGAACATGGAATGGAGAACACAGAATTTAGAATGTAGAATATGGAATACTGAATATAGAATTTAGAGTATAGGATATAGAACACAAAATATAGAATACATAATACGGAATGCAGAATATAGAATACAGAAAATCGAATTTAGAAAACAGTATATAGAATATGGAAAACAGAATACAGAACCCAGAATTTAGATTTGGATTGCAGAACACATAATGTAGAATATAGAATACAGAATACTGAATATAGAAATTAGAATATAGAATGTAGAACACAGAATATAGAATATAGTATACGGAATGCAAAACATAGTATGTAGAATGTAGAATGAAAACCACACAATATAGAATATACAATAGAGTATGTATAACCCAGAATTTAGAACATGAAATGCAGAACACAGAATTTAGAATATAGAATACATAATACTGAATATAGAATTTAGAATATAAAATGTAGAAAACAAAGTTATGACTATAGAATACAGAATGCTGAATATAGGATTTATAACATGGAATGTAGAACACAGAATTTAGAATATAGAATACAGAATACTGAGTATAGAATTTAGAACATGGAATGCAGAACACAGAATTTAGAATATAGAATACAGAATACTGAATATAGAGTTTAGAATAAAGAATGTGGAACACAGAATATAAAATATAGAATATAGAATATAGAACCCAGAATTTAGAACATGGAAAGCAGAACACAGAATTAAATTATCAAATACATGATACTGAATATAAAATTTAGGATATAGAATGTAGAACACAAAATTTAGAATATAGAAGACAGAATGCTGAATATATAATTTATAATATAGAATGTAGAACACAGAATATAGAAAATAGAAAAGAGAATATAGAACCCAGAATTTAGAACATGGATTGCAGAACACAGAATTTAGAATATAGTATACAGAATACATAATAAACAATTAAAAAATTGAATGTAGAGCACAGAATATAGAATACAAAATACATAATACTGAATATATAATTTAGAATATAGAATGTAGAAAACAGAATAAAAACTATAGCTTAGAGTATATTGAAGCCAGATATTGGAACATGGAAACCAGAACTCAGAATTTAGAATACAGAATATAGAATACTGAATATACAATTTAGAATATAGAATGTAGAACTCAGAATGTAGAATATAGAATATAGAATTCTGAATATCGAATTTAGAATATAGAAAGAAGAACACAGAATATAGAATAAAGAATAGAGAATTTAGATCATGGAATGCAGAAGAGATAATTTAGATTATAGAATACATAACACTGAATATAGAATTTAGAATATAGAATGTAGAACACAAAATTTAGAATATAGAATACAGAATGCTGAATATAGAATTTAGAATATACAATGTAGAACACAGAATATAGAATATAGAAAAGAGAATATAGAACCCAGAATTTACAACATGGAATGCATAACACAGAATTTCGAATATAGTATACAGAATACTTAATAAACATTTAAAAATAATTGAATGTAGAACACGGAATATAGAATAAAGAATACATAATACTGAAAATATAATTTAGAATATAGAATGTAAAAAACAGTAGAAAAATACAGCTTAGAGAATATTTAAGCCAGATTTTGGAACATGGAAATCAGAAATCAGAATTTCAAATATAGAATACTGAATACTGAATATACAATTTAGAATATAGAATGTAGAACACAGAATTTAGTATATAGAATAAAGAATACTGAATATAGAATTTAGAATATAGAATGTAGAACACATAATATAGAATGTAGAATAGTGAATATAGAATCCAGAATTAAAAACATGGAAAGGAGAACAGAGAATTTAGAATATAGCATACGGAATACTCAATATAGAATTTAGAATATAGAATGTAGGACACAGAATATTGACTATAGAATACGGAATACAGAATATAGAATACAGAATATAGAATGTAGAACACAGAATATAAAATATGGAAAACAGAATATAGAACCCAGAATATAGAACTTGTAATGCAGAACACAGAATTTAGTATATAGAATACAGAACGCAGAATATAGGATTAAGGCTATAGAATGTAGAACACAGGATATGGAATATAGAATAGTGAATATAGAATCCAGAATTAAGAATATGGAATGCAGAACACAGAATTTAGAATATAGCATACTTAATACTGAATATAGAATTTAGAATATAGAATGTAGAACGCAGATTTATAATATAGAATACAGAATGCTGAATATAGGATTTAGAATATAGAATGTAGAAAACAGAATATAGAATATAGATAATAGAACACAGAATTTAGAACATGGAATGCAGAACACAGAATTTTCAATACAGCATATGGAATACTGAATATAGAATTTAGAATATATAATGTAGAACACAGAATCTTGAATATAGAATACAGAAAGCAGAATATAGAATGCAGAACAAGAATGCAGAAAACAGAATATAGAATATGAAAAAAGAATACAGAAAACAGAATTTAGAAAATGGAATGCAGAACACAGAATTAAGTATATAGAATACAGAATACTGAGTATTGAATTGAGAACATGGAATGCAGAACACAGAATATACAATATAGAATACAGACTACTGAATATAGAAATTAGAATATAGAAAGAAGAACATAGAATATAGAATAAAGAATAGAGAATTTAGAACATGGAATGCAGAACACAGAATTTAGAATATAGAATACAGAATACTGAATATAGAATTTGGAATATAGAATGTAGAACACAGAATATATAATGTAGAATACGGAGTGCAGAATATAGAATTCACAGTATAGAATTTAGAACACAGAATATAAAGTATGGAAAACAGATTATAGGACCCAGTAATTAGAACATGGAAGGCAGGACACAGAATTTAGAATATAGTATACAGATTACTGAATATAGAAATAGAATATAGAATGTAGATCACAGAATATAGAATACAGAAAATGGAATGCAGAATATAGTAAACAGAATATAGAAATTAGAACACAAAATATAGATTATGGAAACAGAATACAGAACCCAGAATTTAGAACATGTTTTGCAGAACACAGAATTTAGATTATAGAATAAAGTATATAGATGCCGGAATATAGAACATGGAATGCAGAACACAGAATTTCGAATATAAATACAAAATACTGAATGTAGGATTTTGAATATAGAATGCAGAACACAGAATATATAATAGAGTATACAGAACCCAGATTTTAAAACATGGAATCCAGAACACGGGATTTAGAATATAGAATACAGAATATGAACATAGAATTTAGAATAGAGAATGTAGAAAACAGAATATAGAATAAAGAATACGGAATGCAGAATATAGAATGTAGAATATAGAATGAAGAATACAAAATATAGAATATTGAATAAAGAATATACAACACAGAATTTAGAACATGGAATGCAGAACATAGAATTTAGAATATACATTACATAATACTGAATATAGAATTTAGAATATAGAATGTAGAACACAGAATTTATAATATAGAATACAGAAAGCTGAATATAGTATTTAGAATATAGAAAGCAGAACACAGAATATAGAATATAGGATATAGATTATACAACCCAGAAATTAGAACATGGAATGCAGAACACAGAATTTGGAATATTGCATACGGAATACTGAATATAGAATTTAGAATATAGAATGTAGAACACAGAAGATTGAATATACAATACGGAATGCCGAATATAGAAAACAGAATATAGAATATAGAAAACAGAATATAGAATATGGAAAAAAGAATACAGAAAACAAAATTTAGAGCATGGAATGCAGAACACAGTATTTAGAATATAGAATACAGAATAGTGCCTATAGAATTTAGAGTATGGAATGTAGAACACAGAATATAGAAAATAGAATACGGAATACAGAATATATAATACAGAATATAGAAATTAGAAAACAGAATATAGAATATGGAAAACAGAATACAGAACCCAGAATTTAGAACATGGAATGCAGAACACAGAATTTCGTATATAGAACACAGAATACTGAATATAGAATTTAGAATATAGAATGTATAACACAGAATATAGAATATAGAATACCTAATACAGAATATAGATTGTAGTATATCGAATTAAATACACAAAATTTAGAATATATAATAGAGAATATAGAACCCAGAGTTTAGAACATGGAATGCAGAACACAGAATTTAGAATATAGAATACAGAATACTGAATATAGAATTTAGAATATAGAATGTAGAATTCAGAATATAGAATATACTATACGGAATGAAAGATATAGAATATAGAATATAGAATGAATAACACAAAATATAGAATACAGAATAGAGAATATAGAAGCCAGAATTTAGAACATGGATGCAGAACAGAGAATTTAGAATACACAATTCAGAATACTGTATATACAATTTAGAATATAGAATGCAGAACACAGAATTTAGAATATAGATTACAGAATACTGAATATAGAAATTAGAATATAGAATGTAAAACACAGAAAAGAGAATATAGAATACGGAATGCAGAATATAGAATGTAGAATATAGAATGAAGAATACAAAATATAGAATATAGAATAGAGAATGTACAACTCAGAAATTAGATCATGGAATGTAGAACATAGAATTTAGAATATAGATTACAAAATACTGAGTATAGAATTTAGAATATATAATGTAGAACACAGAATTTATAATATAGAATACAGAAAGCTGAATATAGTATTTAGAATATGGAATGTAGAACACAGAATATAGAATATAGAATACCTAAAACAGAATATAGATTGTAGAATATAGAATGAAGAACACAAAATTTAGAATATAGAATAAAGAATATAGAACCCAGAATTGAGAACATGTAATTCAAAACACAGAATTTAGAATGTAGAATACAGAATACTGAATATAGAATTTAGAATATAGAATGCAGACACAGAATATAGAATAGAGAATACAGAACCCAGAATTTAGAACATGGTATGCAGAACACAGAATTTCGTAAATAGAACACAGAATACTGAATATAGAATTTTGAACATAGAATGCAGAACACAGAATATATAATATAGTATACAGAACCCAGATTTTAAAACATGGAATCCAGAACAGAGGATTTAGAATATAGAATACAGAATACTGAATATAGGAATCAGAATAGAGAATGTAGAAAACAGAATATAGAATAAAGAATACGGAATGCAGAATATAGAATGTAGAATATAGAATGAAGAATACAAAATATAGAATATTGAATAAAGAATATACAACACAGAATTTAGAACATGGAATGCAGGACACAGAATTTAGAATATAGTATACAGATTACTGAATATAGAAATAGAATATAGAATGTAGATCACAGAATATAGAGTATAGAAAATGGAATGCAGAATATAGTAAACAGAATATAGAAATTAGAACACAAAATATAGATTATGGAAACAGAATACAGAACCCAGAATTTAGAACATGTTTTGCAGAACACAGAATTTAGATTATAGAATAAAGTATATAGATGCCGGAATATAGAACATGGAATGCAGAACACAGAATTTCGAATATAAATACAAAATACTGAATGTAGGATTTTGAAAATAGAATGCAGAACACAGAATATATAATAGAGTATACAGAACCCAGATTTTAAAACATGGAATCCAGAACACAGGATTTAGAATATAGAATACAGAATACTGAATATAGAATTTAGAATAGAGAATGTAGAAAACAGAATATAGAATAAAGAATACGGAATGCAGAATATAGAATGTAGAATATAGAATGAAGAATACAAAGTATAGAATATTGAATAAAGAATATACAACACAGAATTTAGAACATGGAATGCAGAACATAGAATTTAGAATATACATTACATAATACTGAATATAAAATTTAGGATATAGAATGTAGAACACAAAATTTAGAATATAGAAGACAGAATTCTGAATATATAATTTATAATATAGAATGTAGAACACAGAATATAGAAAATAGAAAAGAGAATATAGAACCCAGAATTTAGAACATGGATTGCAGAACACAGAATTTAGAATATAGTATACAGAATACATAATAAACAATTTAAAAATTGAATGTAGAGCACAGAATATAGAATATAAAATACATAATACTGAATATATAATTTAGAATATAGAATGTAGAAAACAGAATAAAAACTATAGCTTAGAGTATATTGAAGCCAGATATTGGAACATGGAAACCAGAACTCAGAATTTAGAATACAGAATATAGAATACTGAATATACAATTTAGAATATAGAATGTAGAACTCAGAATGTAGAATATAGAATATAGAATTCTGAATATCGAATTAAGAATATAGAAAGAAGAACACAGAATATAGAATAAAGAATAGAGAATTTAGATCATAGAATGCAGAAGAGATAATTTAGATTATAGAATACATAACACTGAATATAGAATTTAGAATATAGAATGTAGAACACAAAATTTAGAATATAGAATACAGAATGCTGAATATAGAATTTAGAATATACAATGTAGAACACAGAATTTAGAATATAGAAAAGAGTATATAGAACCCAGAATTTACAACATGGAATGCATAACACAGAATTTCGAATATAGTATACATAATAATTAATAAACATTTAAAAATAATTGAATGTAGAACACGGAATATAGAATAAAGAATACATAATACTGAAAATATAATTTAGAATATAGAATGTAAAAAACAGTAGAATAATACAGCTTAGAGAATATTTAAGCCAGATTTTGGAACATGGAAATCAGAACTCAGAATTTCGAATATAGAATACTGAATACTGAATATACAATTTAGAATATAGAATGTAGAACACAGAATTTAGAATATAGAATAAAGAATACTGAATATAGAATTTAGAATATAGAATGTAGAACACATAATATAGAATGTAGAATAGTGAATATAGAATCCAGAATTAAAAACATGGAAAGGAGAACAGAGAATTTAGAATATAGCATACGGAATACTCAATATAGAATTTAGAATATAGAATGTAGGACACAGAATATTGACTATAGAATACGGAATACAGAATATAGAATACAGAATATAGAATGCAGAACACAGAATATAAAATATGGAAAACAGAATATAGAACCCAGAATATAGAACTTGTAATGCAGAACACAGAATTTAGTATATAGAATACAGAACGCAGAATATAGGATTAAGGCTATAGAATGTAGAACACAGGATATGGAATATAGAATTGTGGATATAGAACCCAGAATTTTGAACATGTAATGCAGAACACAGAATTTAGAATATAGAATAAGGAACACAAAATATTGAATAAATAATACGGAATGCAGAATATAGAATACAGAGTACAGAATTTAGAAAACAGTATATAGAATATGGAAAACAGAATACAGAACCCGAATTTAGAAATGGAACGCAGAACACATAATTTAGAGTATAGAATACAAAATACTGAATATTGAATTTAGAATATAGAATGTAGAACACAGAATATAGAATATAGTATATGGAATGCAAAATATAGTATGAAGGATCTAGAATGAAAAACACAAAATATAGAATATGGAATAGAGAATGTAGAACCCAGAATTTGGAATATAGAATACAGAACACAGAATTTAGAATATAGAATACGGAATACTGAAAATAGAATTTGGAATATAGAACGTAGAACACAGAATATATAATGTAGAATACGAAAGCAGAATATAGAATTCACAGTATAGAATTTAGAACACAGAATATAAAGTATGGAAAACAGATTATAGGACCCAGTAATTAGAACATGGAAGGCAGGACACAGAATTTAGAATATAGTATACAGATTACTGAATATAGAAATAGAATATAGAATGTAGATCACAGAATATAGAATATAGAAAATGGAACGCAGAATATAGTAAACAGAATATAGAAATTAGAATACAAAATATAGATTATGGAAACAGAATACAGAACCCAGAATTTAGAACATGTTTTGCAGAACACAGAATTTAGATTATAGAATAAAGTATATAGATGCCGGAATATAGAACATGGAATGCAGAACACAGAATTTCGAATATAAATACAAAATACTGAATGTAGGATTTTGAATATAGAATGCAGAACACAGAATATATAATAGAGTATACAGAACCCAGATTTTAAAACATGGAATCCAGAACACGGGATTTAGAATATAGAATACAGAATATGAACATAGAATATAGAATAGAGAATGTAGAAAACAGAATATAGAATAAAGAATACGGAATGCAGAATATAGAATGTAGAATATAGAATGAAGAATACAAAATATAGAATATTGAATAAAGAATATACAACACAGAATTTAGAACATGGAATGCAGAACATAGAATTTAGAATATACATTACATAATACTGAATATAGAATTTAGAATATAGAATGTAGAACACAGAATTTATTATATAGAATACAGAAAGCTGAATATAGTATTTAGAATATAGAAAGCAGAACACAGAATATAGAATATAGGATATAGATTATACAACCCAGAAATTAGAACATGGAATGCAGAACACAGAATTTGGAATATTGCATACGGAATACTGAATATAGAATTTAGAATATAGAATGTAGAACACAGAAGATTGAATATACAATACGGAATGCCGAATATAGAAAACAGAATATAGAATATAGAAAACAGAATATAGAATATGGAAAAAAGAATACAGAAAACAAAATTTAGAGCATGGAATGCAGAACACAGTATTTAGAATATAGAATACAGAATAGTGCCTATAGAATTTAGAGTATGGAATGTAGAACACAGAATATAGAAAATAGAATACGGAATACAGAATATATAATACAGAATATAGAAATTAGAAAACAGAATATAGAATATGGAAAACAGAATACAGAACCCAGAATTTAGAACATGGAATGCAGAACACAGAATTTCGTATATAGAACACAGAATACTGAATATAGAATTTAGAATATAGAATGTATAACACAGAATCTAGAATATAGAATACCTAATACAGAATATAGATTGTAGTATATCGAATTAAATACACAAAATTTAGAATATATAATAGAGAATATAGAACCCAGAGTTTAGAACATGGAATGCAGAACACAGAATTTAGAATATAGAATACAGAATACTGAATATAGAATTTAGAATATAGAATGTAGAATTCAGAATATAGAATATACTATACGGAATGAAAGATATAGAATATAGAATATAGAATGAATAACACAAAATATAGAATACAGAATAGAGAATATAGAAGCCAGAATTTAGAACATGGATGCAGAACAGAGAATTTAGAATACACAATTCAGAATACTGTATATACAATTTAGAATATAGAATGCAGAACACAGAATTTAGAATATAGATTACAGAATACTGAATATAGAAATTAGAATATAGAATGTAAAACACAGAAAAGAGAATATAGAATAGGGAATGCAGAATATAGAATGTAGAATATAGAGTGAAGAATACAAAATATAGAATATAGAATAGAGAATGTACAACTCAGAAATTAGATCATGGAATGTAGAACATAGAATTTAGAATATAGATTACAAAATACTGAGTATAGAATTTAGAATATATAATGTAGAACACAGAATTTATAATATAGAATACAGAAAGCTGAATATAGTATGAAGAATATGGAATGTAGAACACAGAATATAGAATATAGAATACCTAAAACAGAATATAGATTGTAGAATATAGAATGAAGAACACAAAATTTAGAATATAGAATAAAGAATATAGAACCCAGAATTGAGAACATGTAATTCAAAACACAGAATTTAGAATGTAGAATACAGAATACTGAATATAGAATTTAGAATATAGAATGCAGACACAGAATATAGAATAGAGAATACAGAACCCAGAATTTAGAACATGGTATGCAGAACACAGAATTTCGTAAATAGAACACAGAATACTGAATATAGAATTTTGAACATAGAATGCAGAACACAGAATATATAATATAGTATACAGAACCCAGATTTTAAAACATGGAATCCAGAACACAGGATTTAGAATAAAGAATACAGAATACTGAATATAGGAATCAGAATAGAGAATGTAGAAAACAGAATATAGAATAAAGAATACGGAATGCAGAATATAGAATGTAGAATATAGAATGAAGAATACAAAATATAGAATATTGAATAAAGAATATACAACACAGAATTTAGAACATGGAATGCAGGACACAGAATTTAGAATATAGTATACAGATTACTGAATATAGAAATAGAATATAGAATGTAGATCACAGAATATAGAGTATAGAAAATGGAATGCAGAATATAGTAAACAGAATATAGAAATTAGAACACAAAATATAGATTATGGAAACAGAATACAGAACCCAGAATTTAGAACATGTTTTGCAGAACACAGAATTTAGATTATAGAATAAAGTATATAGATGCCGGAATATAGAACATGGAATGCA
This sequence comes from Vicugna pacos, assembly GCF_048564905.1. Classification (NCBI taxonomy): domain Eukaryota; kingdom Metazoa; phylum Chordata; class Mammalia; order Artiodactyla; family Camelidae; genus Vicugna; species Vicugna pacos. Next base: position 59,863,900 of record NW_027328741.1, read on the forward strand.
GAACACAGAATTTCGAATATAAATACAAAATACTGAATGTAGGATTTTGAAAATAGAATGCAGAACACAGAATATATAATAGAGTATACAGAACCCAGATTTTAAAACATGGAATCCAGAACACAGGATTTAGAATATAGAATACAGAATACTGAATATAGAATTTAGAATAGAGAATGTAGAAAACAGAATATAGAATAAAGAATACGGAATGCAGAATATAGAATGTAGAATATAGAATGAAGAATACAAAGTATAGAATATTGAATAAAGAATATACAACACAGAATTTAGAACATGGAATGCAGAACATAGAATTTAGAATATACATTACATAATACTGAATATAAAATTTAGGATATAGAATGTAGAACACAAAATTTAGAATATAGAAGACAGAATTCTGAATATATAATTTATAATATAGAATGTAGAACACAGAATATAGAAAATAGAAAAGAGAATATAGAACCCAGAATTTAGAACATGGATTGCAGAACACAGAATTTAGAATATAGTATACAGAATACATAATAAACAATTTAAAAATTGAATGTAGAGCACAGAATATAGAATATAAAATACATAATACTGAATATATAATTTAGAATATAGAATGTAGAAAACAGAATAAAAACTATAGCTTAGAGTATATTGAAGCCAGATATTGGAACATGGAAACCAGAACTCAGAATTTAGAATACAGAATATAGAATACTGAATATACAATTTAGAATATAGAATGTAGAACTCAGAATGTAGAATATAGAATATAGAATTCTGAATATCGAATTAAGAATATAGAAAGAAGAACACAGAATATAGAATAAAGAATAGAGAATTTAGATCATAGAATGCAGAAGAGATAATTTAGATTATAGAATACATAACACTGAATATAGAATTTAGAATATAGAATGTAGAACACAAAATTTAGAATATAGAATACAGAATGCTGAATATAGAATTTAGAATATACAATGTAGAACACAGAATTTAGAATATAGAAAAGAGTATATAGAACCCAGAATTTACAACATGGAATGCATAACACAGAATTTCGAATATAGTATACATAATAATTAATAAACATTTAAAAATAATTGAATGTAGAACACGGAATATAGAATAAAGAATACATAATACTGAAAATATAATTTAGAATATAGAATGTAAAAAACAGTAGAATAATACAGCTTAGAGAATATTTAAGCCAGATTTTGGAACATGGAAATCAGAACTCAGAATTTCGAATATAGAATACTGAATACTGAATATACAATTTAGAATATAGAATGTAGAACACAGAATTTAGAATATAGAATAAAGAATACTGAATATAGAATTTAGAATATAGAATGTAGAACACATAATATAGAATGTAGAATAGTGAATATAGAATCCAGAATTAAAAACATGGAAAGGAGAACAGAGAATTTAGAATATAGCATACGGAATACTCAATATAGAATTTAGAATATAGAATGTAGGACACAGAATATTGACTATAGAATACGGAATACAGAATATAGAATACAGAATATAGAATGCAGAACACAGAATATAAAATATGGAAAACAGAATATAGAACCCAGAATATAGAACTTGTAATGCAGAACACAGAATTTAGTATATAGAATACAGAACGCAGAATATAGGATTAAGGCTATAGAATGTAGAACACAGGATATGGAATATAGAATTGTGGATATAGAACCCAGAATTTTGAACATGTAATGCAGAACACAGAATTTAGAATATAGAATAAGGAACACAAAATATTGAATAAATAATACGGAATGCAGAATATAGAATACAGAGTACAGAATTTAGAAAACAGTATATAGAATATGGAAAACAGAATACAGAACCCGAATTTAGAAATGGAACGCAGAACACATAATTTAGAGTATAGAATACAAAATACTGAATATTGAATTTAGAATATAGAATGTAGAACACAGAATATAGAATATAGTATATGGAATGCAAAATATAGTATGAAGGATCTAGAATGAAAAACACAAAATATAGAATATGGAATAGAGAATGTAGAACCCAGAATTTGGAATATAGAATACAGAACACAGAATTTAGAATATAGAATACGGAATACTGAAAATAGAATTTGGAATATAGAACGTAGAACACAGAATATATAATGTAGAATACGAAAGCAGAATATAGAATTCACAGTATAGAATTTAGAACACAGAATATAAAGTATGGAAAACAGATTATAGGACCCAGTAATTAGAACATGGAAGGCAGGACACAGAATTTAGAATATAGTATACAGATTACTGAATATAGAAATAGAATATAGAATGTAGATCACAGAATATAGAATATAGAAAATGGAACGCAGAATATAGTAAACAGAATATAGAAATTAGAATACAAAATATAGATTATGGAAACAGAATACAGAACCCAGAATTTAGAACATGTTTTGCAGAACACAGAATTTAGATTATAGAATAAAGTATATAGATGCCGGAATATAGAACATGGAATGCAGAACACAGAATTTCGAATATAAATACAAAATACTGAATGTAGGATTTTGAATATAGAATGCAGAACACAGAATATATAATAGAGTATACAGAACCCAGATTTTAAAACATGGAATCCAGAACACGGGATTTAGAATATAGAATACAGAATATGAACATAGAATATAGAATAGAGAATGTAGAAAACAGAATATAGAATAAAGAATACGGAATGCAGAATATAGAATGTAGAATATAGAATGAAGAATACAAAATATAGAATATTGAATAAAGAATATACAACACAGAATTTAGAACATGGAATGCAGAACATAGAATTTAGAATATACATTACATAATACTGAATATAGAATTTAGAATATAGAATGTAGAACACAGAATTTATTATATAGAATACAGAAAGCTGAATATAGTATTTAGAATATAGAAAGCAGAACACAGAATATAGAATATAGGATATAGATTATACAACCCAGAAATTAGAACATGGAATGCAGAACACAAAATTTGGAATATTGCATACGGAATACTGAATATAGAATTTAGAATATAGAATGTAGAACACAGAAGATTGAATATACAATACGGAATGCCGAATATAGAAAACAGAATATAGAATATAGAAAACAGAATATAGAATATGGAAAAAAGAATACAGAAAACAAAATTTAGAGCATGGAATGCAGAACACAGTATTTAGAATATAGAATACAGAATAGTGCCTATAGAATTTAGAGTATGGAATGTAGAACACAGAATATAGAAAATAGAATACGGAATACAGAATATATAATACAGAATATAGAAATTAGAAAACAGAATATAGAATATGGAAAACAGAATACAGAACCCAGAATTTAGAACATGGAATGCAGAACACAGAATTTCGTATATAGAACACAGAATACTGAATATAGAATTTAGAATATAGAATGTATAACACAGAATCTAGAATATAGAATACCTAATACAGAATATAGATTGTAGTATATCGAATTAAATACACAAAATTTAGAATATATAATAGAGAATATAGAACCCAGAGTTTAGAACATGGAATGCAGAACACAGAATTTAGAATATAGAATACAGAATACTGAATATAGAATTTAGAATATAGAATGTAGAATTCAGAATATAGAATATACTATACGGAATGAAAGATATAGAATATAGAATATAGAATGAATAACACAAAATATAGAATACAGAATAGAGAATATAGAAGCCAGAATTTAGAACATGGATGCAGAACAGAGAATTTAGAATACACAATTCAGAATACTGTATATACAATTTAGAATATAGAATGCAGAACACAGAATTTAGAATATAGATTACAGAATACTGAATATAGAAATTAGAATATAGAATGTAAAACACAGAAAAGAGAATATAGAATAGGGAATGCAGAATATAGAATGTAGAATATAGAGTGAAGAATACAAAATATAGAATATAGAATAGAGAATGTACAACTCAGAAATTAGATCATGGAATGTAGAACATAGAATTTAGAATATAGATTACAAAATACTGAGTATAGAATTTAGAATATATAATGTAGAACACAGAATTTATAATATAGAATACAGAAAGCTGAATATAGTATGAAGAATATGGAATGTAGAACACAGAATATAGAATATAGAATACCTAAAACAGAATATAGATTGTAGAATATAGAATGAAGAACACAAAATTTAGAATATAGAATAAAGAATATAGAACCCAGAATTGAGAACATGTAATTCAAAACACAGAATTTAGAATGTAGAATACAGAATACTGAATATAGAATTTAGAATATAGAATGCAGACACAGAATATAGAATAGAGAATACAGAACCCAGAATTTAGAACATGGTATGCAGAACACAGAATTTCGTAAATAGAACACAGAATACTGAATATAGAATTTTGAACATAGAATGCAGAACACAGAATATATAATATAGTATACAGAACCCAGATTTTAAAACATGGAATCCAGAACACAGGATTTAGAATAAAGAATACAGAATACTGAATATAGGAATCAGAATAGAGAATGTAGAAAACAGAATATAGAATAAAGAATACGGAATGCAGAATATAGAATGTAGAATATAGAATGAAGAATACAAAATATAGAATATTGAATAAAGAATATACAACACAGAATTTAGAACATGGAATGCAGGACACAGAATTTAGAATATAGTATACAGATTACTGAATATAGAAATAGAATATAGAATGTAGATCACAGAATATAGAGTATAGAAAATGGAATGCAGAATATAGTAAACAGAATATAGAAATTAGAACACAAAATATAGATTATGGAAACAGAATACAGAACCCAGAATTTAGAACATGTTTTGCAGAACACAGAATTTAGATTATAGAATAAAGTATATAGATGCCGGAATATAGAACATGGAATGCAGAACACAGAATTTCGAATATAAATACAAAATACTGAATGTAGGATTTTGAAAATAGAATGCAGAACAAAGAATATATAATAGAGTATACAGAACCCAGATTTTAAAACATGGAATCCAGAACACAGGATTTAGAATATAGAATACAGAATACTGAATATAGAATTTAGAATAGAGAATGTAGAAAACAGAATATAGAATAAAGAATACGGAATGCAGAATATAGAATGTAGAATATAGAATGAAGAATACAAAGTATAGAATATTGAATAAAGAATATAAAACACAGAATTTAGAACATGGAATGCAGAACATAGAATTTAGAATATACATTACATAATACTGAATATAAAATTTAGGATATAGAATGTAGAACACAAAATTTAGAATATAGAAGACAGAATTCTGAATATATAATTTATAATATAGAATGTAGAACACAGAATATAGAAAATAGAAAAGAGAATATAGAACCCAGAATTTAGAACATGGATTGCAGAACACAGAATTTAGAATATAGTATACAGAATACATAATAAACAATTTAAAAATTGAATGTAGAGCACAGAATATAGAATATAAAATACATAATACTGAATATATAATTTAGAATATAGAATGTAGAAAACAGAATAAAAACTATAGCTTAGAGTATATTGAAGCCAGATATTAGAACATGGAAACCAGAACTCAGAATTTAGAATACAGAATATAGAATACTGAATATACAATTTAGAATATAGAATGTAGAACTCAGAATGTAGAATATAGAATATAGAATTCTGAATATCGAATTAAGAATATAGAAAGAAGAACACAGAATATAGAATAAAGAATAGAGAATTTAGATCATAGAATGCAGAAGAGATAATTTAGATTATAGAATACATAACACTGAATATAGAATTTAGAATATAGAATGTAGAACACAAAATTTAGAATATAGAATACAGAATGCTGAATATAGAATTTAGAATATACAATGTAGAACACAGAATTTAGAATATAGAAAAGAGTATATAGAACCCAGAATTTACAACATGGAATGCATAACACAGAATTTCGAATATAGTATACATAATAATTAATAAACATTTAAAAATAATTGAATGTAGAACACGGAATATAGAATAAAGAATACATAATACTGAAAATATAATTTAGAATATAGAATGTAAAAAACAGTAGAATAATACAGCTTAGAGAATATTTAAGCCAGATTTTGGAACATGGAAATCAGAACTCAGAATTTCGAATATAGAATACTGAATACTGAATATACAATTTAGAATATAGAATGTAGAACACAGAATTTAGAATATAGAATAAAGAATACTGAATATAGAATTTAGAATATAGAATGTAGAACACATAATATAGAATGTAGAATAGTGAATATAGAATCCAGAATTAAAAACATGGAAAGGAGAACACAGACTTTAGAATATAGCATACGGAATACTCAATATAGAATTTAGAATATAGAATGTAGAACACAGAATATTGACTATAGAATACGGAATACAGAATATAGAATACAGAATATAGAATGTAGAACACAGAATATAAAATATGGAAAACAGAATATAGAACCCAGAATATAGAACTTGTAATGCAGAACACAGAATTTAGTATATAGAATACAGAACGCAGAATATAGGATTAAGACTATAGAATGTAGAACACAGGATATAGAATATAGAATTGTGGATATAGAACCCAGAATTTTGAACTTGTAATGCAGAACACAGAATTTAGAATATAGAATAAGGAACACAAAATATAGAATATATAATACGGAATGCAGAATATAGAATACAGAGTACAGAATTTAGAAAACAGTATATAGAATATGGAAAACAGAATACAGAACCCGAATTTAGAAATGGAACGCAGAACACATAATTTAGAGTATAGAATACAAAATACTGAATATAAAATTTAGAATATAGAATGTAGAACACAGAATATAGAATATAGTATATGGAATGCAAAATATAGTATGTAGAATCTAGAAAGAAATACACAAAATATAGAATATATAATAGAGAATGTAGAACCCAGAATTTAGAACATGGAATGCAGAACACAGAATTTAGAATATAGAAAACAAAATACTGAATATTGAATTTAGAATATAGAATGTAGAACACAGAATATAGAATATAGTATATGGAATGCAAAATATAGTATGAAGGATCTAGAATGAAAAACACAAAATATAGAATATAGAATAGAGAATGTAGAACCCAGAATTTGGAATATATAATACAGAACACAGAATTTAGAATATAGAATACGGAATACTGAATATAGAATTTGTAATACAGAACGTAGAACACAGAATATATAATGCAGAATACGGAAGCAGAATTTAGAATAAAGAGTATAGAATTTAGAACACAGAATATAAATTATGGAAAACAGAATTCAGAACCCAGAATTAAGAACATGCAATGCAGAACACAGAATTTAGAATATACAATACAGAATACTGAATAGAGAATTTAGAAAAAAGAATGTAGAACACAGAATTTATAATATAGAATACAGAAAACTGAATAGAGTATTTAGAATATAGAATGTAGAACAGAGAATATAGAATAGAGATTATAGATTAAACAACACAGAATTTAGAATATAAAATGCAGAACACAGAATTTAGAATATAGAATACGGAATACTGAAAATAGAATTTGAATATAGAATGTAGAACACAGAAATTTGAATATAGAATACGGAATGCAGAATATAGAATACAGAATATAGAATGTTGAAAACAGAATATAGAATAAGGAAAAAAAATACAGATAACAGAAGTTAGAACATGGATTGCAGAAAACAGTAATTAGAATATAGAATACAGAATAGTGCATATTGAATTTAGAATATGGAATGTAGAACACAGAATATAGAATATAGAATAAAGTATATTGAACCCTGAATTTTGAACATGGAATGCATAACACAGAATTTAGAATATAGAATACAGAATACTGAATATATAATTTAGAATATAGTATGTAGAACACAGTATAAAGATTATAGAATACGGAATGCAGAATATAGAATGTAGAATATAAAATGAAAACACAAAATATAGAATATATAATAGAGAATATAGAAGCCAGAAATTAGAACATGGTATGCAGAACACAGAATTTGTAATATACAATACAGAATACTGAATAGAGAATTAAAAAAAAATAATGTAGAACACAGAATTTATAATATAGAATACAGAAAACTGAATAGAGTATTTAGAATATAGAATGTAGAACAGAGAATTTAGAATAGAAATTATAGATTAAACAACACAGAATTTAGAATATAAAATGCAGAACACAGAATTTAGAATATAGAATACGGAATACTGAAAATAGAATTTAGAATATAGAATGTAGAACACAGAAATTTGAATATAGAATACGGAATGCAGAATATAGAATACAGAATATAGAATGTTGAAAACAGAATATAGAATATGGAAAAAAAATACAGATAACAGAATTTAGAACATGGATTGCAGAACACAGTAATTAGAATATAGAATACAGAATAGTGCATATTGAATTTAGAATATGGAATGTAGAACACAGAATATAGAATATAGAATATGGAATACTGAATAAAGAATTTATAATAGAGAATGGAGAACACAGAATATAGAATGTAGAATACGGAATGCAGAATAGAGAATGCAGAATATAGAATGTAGAAAACAGAATATAGAATATGAAACAAAGAATACAGAAAACATAATTTAGAACATGGAATGCAGAAGACCGAATTTAGAATATATAATACAGAATACTGAACATAGAACTTACAACATAGAATGCAGAACACAGAATTTAGAATATAGAAAACTGAATACTGAATATAGGATTGAGAATATAGAAAGTAGAACACAGAATATAGAATATAGAATAGAGAATTTAGAACATGGAATGCAGAACACAGAATTTAGAATATAGAATACAGAATACTGAATATAGAATTTGGAATATAGAATGTAGAACACAGAATATATAATGTAGAATACGGAATGCCGAATACTGAATACAGAATATAGAATTTAGACACAGAATATTAAATATGGAAAAGAGAATATAGAACCCAGAATTTAGAACATGGAATGCAGAACACATAATTTAGAATACAGTATAGAGATTACTGAATATAGAATTTAGAATATAGAATGTAGAACACAGAATTTAGAATATAGAATACAGAAAACTGAATAAATAATTTAGAATATAGAATGTAGAACACAGAATATAGAATATAAAATATAGATTGTAGAATATAGACTGAAGTACGCAAAATATAGAATATAGTATAGAGAATATAGAAGCCAGAATTTAGAACATGGAATGCAGAACACAGAATTTCGAATATAAACACAGAATACTGAATTTAGGATTTTGAATATAGAATGCAGAACACAGAATATATAATAGAGTATACAGAACCCAGAATTTAAAACATGGAATACAGAACACAGAATTTAGAATATAGATTATATATTACTGAATGTACAATTTAGAATATAGAATGTAGAACACAGAATGTAGAATATAGAATATGGATTATACAACCCAGAATTTAGAACATGGAATGCAGAACTCAGAATTTAGATTATAGAATAAAGAATAGTGCCTATAGAATTTATAATATGGAATGTAGAATACAGAATATAGAATATAGAATACGGAAAACAGAATATATAATACAGAATATAGAATATAGAAAACAGAATATAGAATATGGGAAACAGAATACAGAACCCAGAATGTAGAACATGGAATGCAGAACACAGAATACAGAATATAGAATACAGAATACTGAATATAGAATTTAGAATATAAAATGTAGAACACAGAATATAGAATATAGAATACGGAATGCAGAATATAGAATGCAGAATATAGAATGAAGAATACAAAATATAGAATAGAGAATAGAGAATATACAACACAAATTTAGAACATGGAGTCAGAACATAGAATTTAGAATATAGAATACAGAAATGTGCGTATAGAATTTAGAATATGGAATGTAGAACACAGAATATAGAATATATAATAAAGAATACTTAATATAGAGTTTAGAATATAGAATCTGGAACACAGAATATAGAATGTAGAATACAGAATATAGAATCCAGAATAAAGAACATGCTATGCAGAACACAGAATTTAGAATATAGATTACATATTACTGAATGCAGAATTTAGAATATAGAATGTAGAACACAGATTTTATAATATAGAATACAGAAAGCTGAATAAAGTATTTAGAATATAGAATGTAGAACACAGAATATAAAATATAGAATATAGATTATACAACCCAGAATTTAGAACATGGAATGCAGAACTCAGAATTTAGTTTATAGAATAAAGAATAGTGCCTATAGAATTTATAATATGGAATGTAGAATACAGAATATAGAATATAGAATACGGAAAACAGAATATATAATACAGAATATAGAATATAGAAAACAGAATATAGAATATGGAAAACAGAATACAGAACCCAGAATGTAGAACATGGAATGCAGAACACAGAATTTACAGTATAGAATACAGAATACTGAAGATAGAATTTAGAATATAGAATGTAGAACACAGTATAAAGAATATAGAATACGGAATGCAGAATATAGAATGTAGAATATAAAATGAAGAACACAAAAAATAAAATAGAGAATAGAGAATATAGAACCCAGAATTTAGAAAATAGAATTGCAGAAAACTGAATTTAGAATATAGTATACATAATACTTAATAAACAATTAAAAAATTGAATGTAGAACACAGAATATAGAATATAAAATACATAATACCGAATATATAATTTAGAATATAGAATGTAGAAAACAGAATAAAAAATATAGCTTAGAGAATATTGAAGCCAGATATTATAACATGGAAACCAGAACTCAGAATTTAGAATATAGAACATAGAATACTGAATATACAATTTAGAGTATAGAAAGTAGAACACAGAATATAGAATATAGAATAAAGAATACTGAATATAGAATTTAGAATATAGAATGTAGAACACAGAATTTATAATATTGTATACAGAAATCTGAATATAGTATTTAGAATATAGAATGTATAACACAGAATATAGAATATAGAATATAGATAATAGAACGAAGAATTTAGAACATGGAATGCAGAACACAAAATAGAATATAGCATACGGAATACTGAATGTAGAATTTAGAATATAGAATGTAGAACACAGAATATAGAATATAGTATACCGAATGCAAAATATAGTATGTAGAATCTAGAATGAAGAACACACAATTTAGAATATAGAATAGAGAATGTAGAACCCAGAATTTATAACATGGAATGCAGAACAAAGGATTTAGAATATAGAATACAGAATACTGAGAATAGAATTTAGAATATAGAAAGAAGAACACAGAATATAGAATAAAGAATACAGAATTTAGAACATGGAATGCAGAACAGAGAATTTAGATTATAGAATACATAATACTGAATATAGAATTTAGAACATAGAACGTAGAACACAAAATTAAGAATATAGAATACAGAATTCTGAATATAGAATTTAGAATATACAATGTAGAACACCGAATATAGAATATAGAATAGTGAATATAGAACTCAGAATTTACAACATGGAATGTCGAACACAGAATTTAGAATGTAGTATACAGAATACTTAATAAACAATTAAAAAAACTGAATGTAGAACACAGAATATAGAATATAGAATACATAATACTGAATTTATACTTTAGAATATAGAATGTAAAAAACAGAATAAAAAATATAGCTTAGAGAATATTTAAGCCAGAATTTGTAACATGGATTTCAGAATACAAAATTTCGAATATAAAATACAAAACACTGAATATACAATTTAGAATACAGAATGTAGAACACAGAATTTAGAATATAGAATAAAGGATACTGAATATAAAGTTTGGAATATAGAATGTAGAACACAGAATATAGAATGAAGAATAGAGTATTTAGAATCCAGAATTAAGAATATGGAATGCAGAACACAGAATTTAGAATATAGCATACTTAATACTGAATATAGAATTTAGAATATAGAATGTAGAACGCAGATTTATAATATAGAATACAGAATGCTGAATATAGGATTTAGAATATAGAATGTAGAAAACAGAATATAGAATATAGAATATAGATAATAGAACACAGAATTTAGAACATGGAATGCAGAACACAGAATTTTCAATACAGCATATGGAATACTGAATATAGAATTTAGAATATATAATGTAGAACACAGAATCTTGAATATAGAATACAGAAAGCAGAATATAGAATGCAGAACATAGAATGCAGTAAACAGAATATAGAATATGAAAAAAGAATACAGAAAACAGAATTTAGAAAATGGAATGCAGAACACAGAATTAAGTATATAGAATACAGAATACTGAGTATTGAATTGAGAACATGGAATGCAGAACACAGAATATACAATATAGAATACAGACTACTGAATATAGAAATTAGAATATAGAAAGAAGAACATAGAATATAGAATAAAGAATAGAGAATTTAGAACATGGAATGCAGAACACAGAATTTAGAATATAGAATACAGAATACTGAATATAGAATTTGGAATATAGAATGTAGAACACAGAATATATAATGTAGAATACGGAGTGCAGAATATAGAATTCACAGTATAGAATTTAGAACACAGAATATAAAGTATGGAAAACAGATTATAGGACCCAGTAATTAGAACATGGAAGGCAGGACACAGAATTTAGAATATAGTATACAGATTACTGAATATAGAAATAGAATATAGAATGTAGATCACAGAATATAGAATATAGAAAATGGAATGCAGAATATAGTAAACAGAATATAGAAATTAGAACACAAAATATAGATTATGGAAACAGAATACAGAACCCAGAATTTAGAACATGTTTTGCAGAACACAGAATTTAGATTATAGAATAAAGTATATAGATGCCGGAATATAGAACATGGAATGCAGAACACAGAATTTCGAATATAAATACAAAATACTGAATGTAGGATTTTGAATATAGAATGCAGAACACAGAATATATAATAGAGTATACAGAACCCAGATTTTAAAACATGGAATCCAGAACACAGGATTTAGAATATAGAATACAGAATATGAATATAGAATTTAGAATAGAGAATGTAGAAAACAGAATATAGAATAAAGAATACGGAATGCAGAATATAGAATGTAGAATATAGAATGAAGAATACAAAATATAGAATATTGAATAAAGAATATACAACACAGAATTTAGAACATGGAATGCAGAACATAGAATTTAGAATATACATTACATAATACTGAATATAGAATTTAGAATATAGAATGTAGAACACAGAATTTATAATATAGAATACAGAAAGCTGAATATAGTATTTAGAATATAGAAAGCAGAACACAGAATATAGAATATAGGATATAGATTATACAACCCAGAAATTAGAACATGGAATGCAGAACACAGAATTTGGAATATTGCATACGGAATACTGAATATAGAATTTAGAATATAGAATGTAGAACACAGAAGATTGAATATACAATACGGAATGCCGAATATAGAAAACAGAATATAGAATATAGAAAACAGAATATAGAATATGGAAAAAAGAATACAGAAAACAAAATTTAGAGCATGGAATGCAGAACACAGTATTTAGAATATAGAATACAGAATAGTGCCTATAGAATTTAGAGTATGGAATGTAGAACACAGAATATAGAAAATAGAATACGGAATACAGAATATATAATACAGAATATAGAAATTAGAAAACAGAATATAGAATATGGAAAACAGAATACAGAACCCAGAATTTAGAACATGGAATGCAGAACACAGAATTTCGTATATAGAACACAGAATACTGAATATAGAATTTAGAATATAGAATGTAGAGCACAGGATATAGAATATTGAATAAAGAATATTGAACCCAGAATTTTCAACATGGAATGCAGAACACAGAATTTAGAATATAGAATACGGAATACTGAAAATAGAATTTAGAATATAGAATGTAGAACACAGAAATTTGAATATAGAATACGGAATGCAGAATATAGAATACAGAATATAGAATGTTGAAAACAGAATATAGAATATGGAAAAAAAATACAGATAACAGAATTTAGAACATGGACTGCAGAACACAGTAATTAGAATATAGAATACAGAATAGTGCATATTGAATTTAGAATATGGAATGTAGAACACAGAATATAGAATATGGAATACTGAATAAAGAATTTATAATAGAGAATGGAGAACACAGAATATAGAATGTAGAATACGGAATGCAGAATAGAGAATGCAGAATATAGAATGTAGAAAACAGAATATAGAATATGAAACAAAGAATACAGAAAACATAATTTAGAACATGGAATGCAGAAGACCGAATTTAGAATATATAATACAATATACTGAACATAGAACTTACAACATAGAATGCAGAACACAGAATTTAGAATATAGAAAACTGAATACTGAATATAGGATTGAGAATATAGAAAGTAGAACACAGAATATAGAATATAGAATAGAGAATTTAGAACATGGAATGCAGAACACAGAATTTAGAATATAGAATACAGAATACTGAATATAGAATTTGGAATATAGAATGTAGAACACAGAATATATAATGTAGAATACGGAATGCCGAATATTGAATACAGAATATAGAATTTAGACACAGAATATTAAATATGGAAAAGAGAATATAGAACCCAAAATTTAGAACATGGAATGCAGAACACATAATTTAGAATACAGTATAGAGATTACTGAATATAGAATTTAGAATATAGAATGTAGAACACAGAATTTAGAATATAGAATACAGAAAACTGAATAAATAATTTAGAATATAGAATGTAGAACACAGAATATAGAATATAAAATATAGATTGTAGAATATAGACTGAAGTACGCAAAATATAGAATATAGTATAGAGAATATAGAAGCCAGAATTTAGAACATGGAATGCAGAACACAGAATTTCGAATATAAACACAGAATACTGAATTTAGGATTTTGAATATAGAATGCAGAACACAGAATATATAATAGAGTATACAGAACCCAGAATTTAAAACATGGAATACAGAACACAGAATTTAGAATATAGATTATATATTACTGAATGTAGAATTTAGAATATAGAATGTAGAACACAGAATGTAGAATATAGAATATGGATTATACAACCCAGAATTTAGAACATGGAATGCAGAACTCAGAATTTAGATTATAGAATAAAGAATAGTGCCTATAGAATTTATAATATGGAATGTAGAATACAGAATATAGAATATAGAATACGGAAAACAGAATATATAATAAAGAATATAGAATATAGAAAACAGAATATAGAATATGGAAAACAGAATACAGAACCCAGAATGTAGAACATGGAATGCAGAACACAGAATACAGAATATAGAATACAGAATACTGAATATAGAATTTAGAATATAAAATGTAGAACACAGAATATAGAATATAGAATACGGAATGCAGAATATAGAATGCAGAATATAGAATGAAGAATACAAAATATAGAATAGAGAATAGAGAATATACAACACAAATTTAGAACATGGAGTCAGAACATAGAATTTAGAATATAGAATACAGAAATGTGCGTATAGAATTTAGAATATGGAATGTAGAACACAGAATATAGAATATATAATAAAGAATACCTAATATAGAGTTTAGAATATAGAATCTGGAACACAGAATATAGAATGTAGAATACAGAATATAGAATCCAGAATAAAGAACATGCTATGCAGAACACAGAATTTAGAATATAGATTACATATTACTGAATGCAGAATTTAGAATATAGAATGTAGAACACAGATTTTATAATATAGAATACAGAAAGCTGAATAAAGTATTTAGAATATAGAATGTAGAACACAGAATATAAAATATAGAATATAGATTATACAACCCAGAATTTAGAACATGGAATGCAGAACTCAGAATTTAGTTTATAGAATAAAGAATAGTGCCTATAGAATTTATAATATGGAATGTAGAATACAGAATATAGAATATAGAATACGGAAAACAGAATATATAATACAGAATATAGAATATAGAAAACAGAATATAGAATATGTAAAACAGAATACAGAACCCAGAATGTAGAACATGGAATGCAGAACACAGAATTTACAGTATAGAATACAGAATACTGAAGATAGAATTTAGAATATAGAATGTAGAACACAGTATAAAGAATATAGAATACGGAATGCAGAATATAGAATGTAGAATATAAAATGAAGAACACAAACAATAAAATAGAGAATAGAGAATATAGGACACAGAATTTAGAAAATAGAATTGCAGAAAACTGAATTTAGAATATAGTATACATAATACTTAATAAACAATTAAAAAATTGAATGTAGAACACAGAATATAGAATATAAAATGCATCATACCGAATATATAATTTAGAATATAGAATGTAGAAAACAGAATAAAAAATATAGCTTAGAGAATATTGAAGCCAGATATTATAACATGGAAACCAGAACTCAGAATTTAGAATATAGAACATAGAATACTGAATATACAATTTAGAGTATAGAAAGTAGAACACAGAATATAGAATATAGAATAAAGAATACTGAATATAGAATTTAGAATATAGAATGTAGAACACAGAATTTATAATATTGTATACAGAAATCTGAATATAGTATTTAGAATATAGAATATATAACACAGAATATAGAATATAGAATATAGATAATAGAACCAAGAATTTAGAACATGGAATGCAGAACACAAAATAGAATATAGCATACGGAATACTGAATGTAGAATTTAGAATATAGAATGTAGAACACAAAATATATAATATAGTATACCGAATGCAAAATATAGTATGTAGAATCTAGAATGAAGAACACACAATTTAGAATATAGAATAGAGAATGTAGAACCCAGAATTTATAACATGGAATGCAGAACAAAGGATTTAGAATATAGAATACAGAATACTGAGAATAGAATTTAGAATATAGAAAGAAGAACACAGAATATAGAATAAAGAATACAGAATTTAGAACATGGAATGCAGAACAGAGAATTTAGATTATAGAATACATAATACTGAATATAGAATTTAGAATATAGAACGTAGAACACAAAATTAAGAATATAGAATACAGAATTCTGAATATAGAATTTAGAATATACAATGTAGAACACCGAATATAGAATATAGAAAAGTGAATATAGAACTCAGAATTTACAACATAGAATGTCGAACACAGAATTTAGAATGTAGTATACAGAATACTTAATAAACAATTAAAAAAACTGAATGTAGAACACAGAATATAGAATATAGAATACATAATACTGAATTTATACTTTAGAATATAGAATGTAAAAAACAGAATAAAAAATATAGCTTAGAGAATATTTAAGCCAGAATTTGTAACATGGATTTCAGAATACAAAATTTCGAATATAAAATACAAAACACTGAATATACAATTTAGAATACAGAATGTAGAACACAGAATTTAGAATATAGAATAAAGGATACTGAATATAAAGTTTAGAATATAGAATGTAGAACACAGAATATAGAATGAAGAATAGAGTATTTAGAATCCAGAATTAAGAATATGGAATGCAGAACACAGAATTTAGAATATAGCATACTTAATACTGAATATAGAATTTAGAATATAGAATGTAGAACACAGATTTATAATATAGAATACAGAATGCTGAATATAGGATTTAGAATATAGAATGTAGAAAACAGAATATAGAATATAGAATATAGATAATAGAACACAGAATTTAGAACATGGAATGCAGAACACAGAATTTTCAATACAGCATATGGAATACTGAATATAGAATTTAGAATATATAATGTAGAACACAGAATCTTGAATATAGAATACAGAAAGCAGAATATAGAATGCAGAACATAGAATGCAGAAAACAGAATATAGAATATGAAAAAAGAATACAGAAAACAGAATTTAGAAAATGGAATGCAGAACACAGAATTAAGTATATAGAATACAGAATACTGAGTATTGAATTGAGAACATGGAATGCAGAACACAGAATATACAATATAGAATACAGACTACTGAATATAGAAATTAGAATATAGAAAGAAGAACATAGAATATAGAATAAAGAATAGAGAATTTAGAACATGGAATGCAGAACACAGAATTTAGAATATAGAATACAGAATACTGAATATAGAATTTGGAATATAGAATGTAGAACACAGAATATATAATGTAGAATACGGAGTGCAGAATATAGAATTCACAGTATAGAATTTAGAACACAGAATATAAAGTATGGAAAACAGATTATAGGACCCAGTAATTAGAACATGGAAGGCAGGACACAGAATTTAGAATATAGTATACAGATTACTGAATATAGAAATAGAATATAGAATGTAGATCACAGAATATAGAATATAGAAAATGGAATGCAGAATATAGTAAACAGAATATAGAAATTAGAACACAAAATATAGATTATGGAAACAGAATACAGAACCCAGAATTTAGAACATGTTTTGCAGAACACAGAATTTAGATTATAGAATAAAGTATATAGATGCCGGAATATAGAACATGGAATGCAGAACACAGAATTTCGAATATAAATACAAAATACTGAATGTAGGATTTTGAATATAGAATGCAGAACACAGAATATATAATAGAGTATACAGAACCCAGATTTTAAAACATGGAATCCAGAACACAGGATTTAGAATATAGAATACAGAATATGAACATAGAATTTAGAATAGAGAATGTAGAAAACAGGATATAGAATAAAGAATACGGAATGCAGAATATAGAATGTAGAATATAGAATGAAGAATACAAAATATAGAATATTGAATAAAGAATATACAACACAGAATTTAGAACATGGAATGCAGAACATAGAATTTAGAATATACATTACATAATACTGAATATAGAATTTAGAATATAGAATGTAGAACACAGAATTTATAATATAGAATACAGAAAGCTGAATATATTATTTAGAATATAGAAAGCAGAACACAGAATATAGAATATAGGATATAGATTATACAACCCAGAAATTAGAACATGGAATGCAGAACACAGAATTTGGAATATTGCATACGGAATACTGAATATAGAATTTAGAATATAGAATGTAGAACACAGAAGATTGAATATACAATACGGAATGCTGAATATAGAAAACAGAATATAGAATATAGAAAACAGAATATAGAATATGGAAAAAAGAATACAGAAAACAAAATTTAGAGCATGGAATGCAGAACACAGTATTTAGAATATAGAATACAGAATAGTGCCTATAGAATTTAGAGTATGGAATGTAGAACACAGAATATAGAAAATAGAATACGGAATACAGAATATATAATACAGAATATAGAAATTAGAAAACAGAATATAGAATATGGAAAACAGAATACAGAACCCAGAATTTAGAACATGGAATGCAGAACACAGAATTTCGTATATAGAACACAGAATACTGAATATAGAATTTAGAATATAGAATGTAGAGCACAGGATATAGAATATTGAATAAAGAATATTGAACCCAGAATTTTCAACATGGAATGCAGAACACAGAATTTAGAATATAGAATACAGAATACTGAATATAGAATTAAGAATATAGAATGAAGACACAGTATAAAGAATATATATTACGGAATGCAGTATATAGAATGAAGAATATATAATGAAAACACAAAATATACAATATGGAATAGAGAATATAGAAGCCAGGATTTAGAACATGGAATGCAGAACACAGAATTTAGAATATAGAATACAGAATACTGAATATAGAATTTAGAACATAGAATGTAGAACACAGAATATAGAATATTGAATACGGAGTGTAGAATAAAGGATACAGAATACAGAATATAGAACACAGAATATAGAATATGGGAAACAGAATACACAACCCAGAATTTAGAACATGGAATGCAGAACACAGAATTTAGAATATAGAATACAGAATACTGAATATAGAAATTAGAATATAGAATGTATAACACAGAATCTAGAATATAGAATACCTAATACAGAATATAGATTGTAGTATATCGAATTAAATACACAAAATTTAGAATATATAATAGAGAATATAGAACCCACAGTTTAGAACATGGAATGCAGAACACAGACTTTAGAATATAGAATACAGAATACTGAATATAGAATTTAGAATATAGAATGTAGAATTCAGAATATAGAATATACTATACGGAATGAAGGATATAGAATATAGAATATAGAATGAATAACACAAAATATAGAATATAGAATAGAGAATATAGAAGCCAGAATTTAGAACATGGATGCAGAACAGAGAATTTAGAATACACAATTCAGAATAGTGTATATACAATTTAGAATATAGAATGCAGAACACAGAATTTAGAATATAGATTACAGAATACTGAATATAGAAATTAGAATATAGAATGTAAAACACAGAAAAGAGAATATAGAATACGGAATGCAGAATATAGAATGTAGAATATAGAGTGAAGAATACAAAATATAGAATATAGAATAGAGAATGTACAACTCAGAAATTAGATCATGGAATGTAGAACATAGAATTTAGAATATAGATTACAAAATACTGAGTATAGAATTTAGAATATATAATGTAGAACACAGAATTTATAATATAGAATACAGAAAGCTGAATATAGTATTAAGAATATGGAATGTAGAACACAGAATATAGAATATAGAATACCTAAAACAGAATATAGATTGTAGAATATAGAATGAAGAACACAAAATTTAGAATATAGAATAAAGAATATAGAACCCAGAATTGAGAACATGTAATTCAAAACACAGAATTTAGAATGTAGAATACAGAATACTGAATATAGAATTTAGAATATAGAATGCAGACACAGAATATAGAATAGAGAATACAGAACCCAGAATTTAGAACATGGTATGCAGAACACAGAATTTCGTAAATAGAACACAGAATACTGAATATAGAATTTTGAACATAGAATGCAGAACACAGAATATATAATATAGTATACAGAACCCAGATTTTATAACATGGAATCCAGAACACAGGATTTAGAATATAGAATACAGAATACTGAATACAGGAATTAGAATAGAGAATGTAGAACACAGTATATAGAATAAAGAATACGGAATGCAGAATATAGAATGTAGAATATAGAATGAAGAATACAAAATATAGAATATTGAATAAAGAATATACAACACAGAATTTAGAACATGGAATGCAGGACACAGAATTTAGAATATAGTATACAGATTACTGAATATAGAAATAGAATATAGAATGTAGATCACAGAATATAGAGTATAGAAAATGGAATGCAGAATATAGTAAACAGAATATAGAAATTAGAACACAAAATATAGATTATGGAAACAGAATACAGAACCCAGAATTTAGAACATGTTTTGCAGAACAAAGAATTTAGATTATAGAATAAAGTATATAGATGCCGGAATATAGAACATGGAATGCAGAACACAGAATTTCGAATATAAATACAAAATACTGAATGTAGGATTTTGAAAATAGAATGCAGAACACAGAATATATAATAGAGTATACAGAACCCAGATTTTAAAACATGGAATCCAGAACACAGGATTTAGAATATAGAATACAGAATATGAACATAGAATTTAGAATAGAGAATGTAGAAAACAGAATATAGAATAAAGAATACGGAATGCAGAATATAGAATGTAGAATATAGAATGAAGAATACAAAGTATAGAATATTGAATAAAGAATATACAACACAGAATTTAGAACATGGAATGCAGAACATAGAATTTAGAATATACATTACATAATACTGAATATAAAATTTAGGATATAGAATGTAGAACACAAAATTTAGAATATAGAAGACAGAATGCTGAATATATAATTTATAATATAGAATGTAGAACACAGAATATAGAAAATAGAAAAGAGAATATAGAACCCAGAATTTAGAACATGGATTGCAGAACACAGAATTTAGAATATAGTATACAGAATACATAATAAACAATTTAAAAATTGAATGTAGAGCACAGAATATAGAATATAAAATACATAATACTGAATATAGAATTTAGAATATACAATGTAGAACAGAAAATAGAATATAGAATACGGAATGCAGAATATAGAATACAGAATATAGAATGTAGAACACAGAATATAGAATATAGAATACAGAATATTGAATATAGAATTTAGAATAAAGAATGCAGAACACAGAATTTAGAATATAGGTTACGGAATGTAGAATATAGAATACAGAATATAGAATGTAGAACACAAAATATAGAATATGGAAAACAGAATACAGAACCCAAAATTTAGAACATGGAATGTAGAACACAGAATTTAGAGTTTATAATACAGAATACTGAACATAAATTTTACATTATAGAATGTAGAACACAGAATATGGAATGTAGAATACGGAATGCAGAATATTGAATACAGAATATAGAATGTAGAACACAAAATTTAGAATATGGAAAACAGAATATAGAACCCAGAATTTAGAACATGGAATGCAGAACACAGAATTTAGAATATAGAATACAGATAACTGAATATAGACTATAGAATTTAGAATGTAGAACACACAATTTAGAATATAGAATACAGAATACGGAATATAGAATTTAGAATATAGAATGTAGAAAACAGTATATAGAATATAGACTACGGAATGCAGAATATAGAATATAGAATGTAGAATAATGAGCACAAAACATAGAATAGAGAATATAGAACCCAGAATTTAGAACATAGAATGTAGAACAAAGAATATAGAATATAGAATACAGAATACTTAATATCGAATTTAGAAAATAGAATGTAGAACACAGAATATGGAATGTAGAATACAGAATGCCTAATATTGAATACAGAATATAGAATGTAGAACACAGAATTTAGAATATGGAAAACAGAATATAGAACTAAGAATTTAGAACATGGAATGCAGAACAAAGAATTTAGAATATAGAATGCAGATTACTGAATATAGAATTTAGAATATAGAATGTAGAACACAGAATTTAGAATACAGAGTATACAATACTGAATATAGAATATAGAATATAGAATGTAGAACACAGAATATAGAAAATAGAATACAGTATATAGAACACAAAATTTAGAACATGGAATGCACAACACAGAATTTAGAATATAGAATACTGAATACTGAATATAGAATATGAATATAAAATGTAGAACACAGAATTTAGAATACAGAATACAGAATACTGAATATAGAATTTAGAATATACAATGTAGAACACAGAATATGGAATATAGAATACCGAATTCAGAATATGGAATACAGAATATAGAACACAAAATTTAGAAAATGGAATGCACAACACAGAATTTAGAATATAGAATACCGAATACTGAATATAGAATATTAATATACAATGTTGAACACAGAATTTAGAATATAGAATATTGAATACTGAATATAGAATTTAAAATATAGAATATAGAACACAATATAGAATATAGAATACGGAATACTGAATATAGAATGTAGAATATACAATGTAGAACACAGAATATATAATATAGAATATGGAAAGCCGAATATAGAATACAGAATATAGAATGTAGAACACAGAATATAGAATATAGAATAGAGTATATGGAAACCGAAATTTAGAACATGGAATGCAGAATACAGAATTTAGAATATAGAATACAGAATACTTAATATAGAATTAAGAATATACAATGTAGAACACAGAATATAGAATATGGAAAACAGAATACAAAACCCAGAATTGAGAACATGGAATAAAGAACATAGAATTTAGAATATAGAAAACCGATAACTGAATATAGAATTTCAAATATAGAATGTTGAACACAGAATTTGGAATATAGAATAAAGAATACTGAATATTGAATTTAGAATGTAGAATGCAGAACACAGTATTTAGAATATAGATTAGAGAATATAGAACCCAGAATTTAGAACATGGAATGCAGAACACAGAATATAGAATATAGAATACAGAATATTGAATATAGAATATAGAATAAAGAATGCAGAACACAGAATTTAGAATATAGGTTACGGAATGTAGAATATAGAATACAGAATATAGAATATAGAACACAAAATATAGAATATGGAAAACAGAATACAGAACCCAAAATTTAGAACATGGAATGTAGAACACAGAATTTAGAGTTTATGATACAGAATACTGAATATAAATTTTAGATTATAGAATGTAGAACACAGAATATGGAATGTAGAATACGGAATGCAGAATATTGAATACAGAATATAGAATGTAGAATACAAAATTTAAAATATGGAAAACAGAATATAGAACCCAGAATTTAGAACATGGAATGCAGAACACAGAATTTAGAATATAGAATACTGATTACTGAATATAGAATTTAGAATTTAGAATGTAGAACACACAATTTAGAATATAGAATACAGAATACTGAATATAGAATTTAGAATATAGAATGTAGAAAACATTATATAGAATATAGACTCCGGAGTGCAGAATATAGTTTATATAATGTAGAATAATGAGCACAAAACATAGAATAAAGAATATAGAACCCAGAATTTAGAACATAGATTGTAGAAAAAAGAATATAGAATATAGAATACAGAATACTTAATATCGAATTTAGAAAATAGAATGTAGAACACAGAATATGGAAAGTAGAATACGGAATGCCTAATATTGAATACAGAATATAGAATGTAGAACACAGAATATAGAATATAGAATAGAGAGTATAGAACCCAGAATTTAGAACACGGAATGCAGAACACAGAATATAGAATATAGAATACAGAATATTGAATATAGAATTTAGAATAAAGAATGCAGAACACAGAATTTAGAATATAGGTTACGGAATGTAGAATATAGAATACAGAATATAGAATGTAGAACACAAAATATAGAATATGGAAAACAGAATACAGAACCCAAAATTTAGAACATGGAATGTAGAACACAGAATTTAGAGTTTATAATACAGAATACTGAAGATAAATTTTGCATTATAGAATGTAGAACACAGAATATGGAATGTAGAATACGGAATGCAGAATATTGAATACAGAATATAGAATGTAGAACACAAAATTTAGAATATGGAAAACAGAATATAGAACCCAGAATTTAGAACATGGAATGCAGAACACAGAATTTAGAATATAGAATACAGATTACTGAATATAGACTATAGAATTTAGAATGTAGAACACACAATTTAGAATATAGAATACAGAATACGGAATATAGAATTTAGAATATAGAATGTAGAAAACAGTATATAGAATATAGACTACGGAATGCAGAATATAGAATATAGAATGTAGAATAATGAGCACAAAACATAGAATAGAGAATATAGAACCCAGAATTTAGAACATAGAATGTAGAACAAAGAATATAGAATATAGAATACAGAATACTTAATATCGAATTTAGAAAATAGAATGTAGAACACAGAATATGGAATGTAGAATACAGAATGCCTAATATTGAATACAGAATATAGAATGTAGAACACAGAATTTAGAATATGGAAAACAGAATATAGAACTAAGAATTTAGAACATGGAATGCAGAACAAAGAATTTAGAATATAGAATGCAGATTACTGAATATAGAATTTAGAATATAGAATGTAGAACACAGAATTTAGAATACAGAGTATACAATACTGAATATAGAATATAGAATATAGAATGTAGAACACAGAATATAGAAAATAGAATACAGTATATAGAACACAAAATTTAGAACATGGAATCCACAACACAGAATTTAGAATATAGAATACTGAATACTGAATATAGAATATGAATATAAAATGTAGAACACAGAATTTAGAATACAGAATACAGAATACTGAATATAGAATTTAGAATATACAATGTAGAACACAGAATATGGAATATAGAATACCGAATTCAGAATATAGAATACAGAATATAGAACACAAAATTTAGAAAATGGAATGCACAACACAGAATTTAGAATATAGAATACCGAATACTGAATATAGAATATTAATATACAATGTTGAACACAGAATTTAGAATATAGAATATTGAATACTGAATATAGAATTTAGAATATAGAATATAGAACACAATATAGAATATAGAATACGGAATACTGAATATAGAATGTAGAATATACAATGTAGAACACAGAATATATAATATAGAATATGGAAAGCCGAATATAGAATACAGAATATAGAATGTAGAACACAGAATATAGAATATAGAATAGAGTATATGGAAACCGAAATTTAGAACATGGAATGCAGAATACAGAATTTAGAATATA
Organism: Vicugna pacos; assembly: GCF_048564905.1. Lineage (NCBI taxonomy): Eukaryota > Metazoa > Chordata > Mammalia > Artiodactyla > Camelidae > Vicugna > Vicugna pacos. The sequence continues at coordinate 59,890,413 of NW_027328741.1, forward strand.
GAATACAGAATACTTAATATATAATTTAGAATATACAATGTAGAACACAGAATATAGAATATGGAAAACAGAATACAAAACCCAGAATTGAGAACATGGAATAAAGAACATAGAATTTAGAATATAGAAAACCGAATACTGAATATAAAATTTCAAATATAGAATGTTGAACACAGAATTTGGAATAAAGAATAAAGAATACTGAATATTGAATTTAGAATGTAGAATGCAGAACACAGTATTTAGAATATAGATTAGAGAATATAGAACCCAGAATTTAGAACATGGAATGCAGAACACAGAATATAGAATATAGAATACAGAATATTGAATATAGAATATAGAATAAAGAATGCAGAACCCAGAATTTAGAATATAGGTTACGGAATGTAGAATATAGAATACAGAATATAGAATATAGAACACAAAATATAGAATATGGAAAACAGAATACAGAACCCAAAATTAAGAACATGGAATATAGAACACAGAATTTAGAGTTTATGATACAGAATACTGAATATAAATTTTAGATTATAGAATGTAAAACACAGAATATGGAATGTAGAATACGGAATGCAGAATATTGAATACAGAATATAGAATGTAGAATACAAAATTTAAAATATGAAAACAGAATATAGAACCCAGAATTTAGAACATGGAATGCAGAACACAGAATTTAGAATATAGAATACTGATTACTGAATATAGAATTTAGAATTTAGAATGTAGAACACACAATTTAGAATATAGAATACAGAATACTGAATATAGAATTTAGAATATAGAATGTAGAAAACATTATATAGAATATAGACTCCGGAGTGCAGAATATAGTTTATATAATGTAGAATAATGAGCACAAAACATAGAATAAAGAATATAGAACCCAGAATTTAGAACATAGAATGTAGAACAAAGAATATAGAATATAGAATACAGAATACTTAATATCGAATTTAGAAAATAGAATGTAGAACACAGAATATGGAAAGTAGAATACGGAATGCCTAATATTGAATACAGAATATAGTATGTAGAACACAGAATATAGAAAATAGAATACAGTATATAGAACACAAAATTTAGAACATGGAATGCACAACACAGAATTTAGAATATAGAATACCGAATACTGAATATAGAATATGAATATAAAATGTAGAACACAGAATTTAGTACACAGAATACAGAATACTGAATATAGAATTTAGAATATACAATGTAGAACACAGAATATGGAATATAGAATACGGAATACTGAATATAGAATTTAGAATATACAATGTAGAACACAGAATATATAATATAGAATATGGAATGCAGAATATAGAATACAGAATATAGAATGAAGAACACAGAATATAGAATATAGCATAGAGTATATGGAAACCGAAATTAAGAACATGGAATGCAGAACACAGAATTTAGAATATAGAATACAGAATACTGAATATAGAATTTAGAATATAGAATTTAGAACACAGAATATGGAATGTAGAATACGGAATACAGAATATTTAATTCAGAATATACAATGTAGAACACAGAATTTAGAATATGGAAAGCAGAATATATAACACGGAATTTAGAACATGGAATGCAGAACACAGAATTTAGAATATAGAATACAGATAACAGAATATAGAATTTAGAATATAGAAAGTAGAACACAGAATTTAGTGTATAGAATACAGAATACTGAATATAGAATTTAGAATATAGAACGTAGAACACAGAATAAAGAATATAAAATACAGAATATAGAACACAAAATTTAGAACATGGAATCAGTACACAGAATTTAAAATATAGAACACGGAATACTGAATATAGAATATGAATATACAAAGTAGAACACAGAATTTAGAATATAGTACACAGATTACTGAATATAGAATTTAGAATATAGAATGTAGAACACAGAATATAGAATATAGAGTATAGATTACTGAATATAGAATTTAGAATATAGAATGTAGAACACAGAATATTGAATATAGAATACAGAATATAGAACCCAAAATTTAGAACATGGAATGCAGAAAAGGGAATTTAGAATATAGAATACCGAATACTGAATATAGAATATGAATATACAATGTAGAACACAGAATTTAGAATATAGAATACAGATTACTGAATATAGAATTTACAATATACAATTTAGAACACAGAATTTGGAATATAGAATACAGAATACTGAATACAGAATTTAGAATATAGAATTTAGAACACAGAAAATAGAATATAGACAACGAAATTCAGAATATAGAATATAGAATATAGAATAATGAGCACAAAATATAGAATAGAGTATATAGAACCCAGAATTTAGAACATGGAATGCAGAACAGAGAATTTAGAATATATAATACAAAATAGTGAAAAAATATTTTAAAATATAGAATGTAGAACAAAGAATATAGAATATAGAATAGGGAATGAAGAATATTATATGTAGAATATAGAATGAAGAACACAAACATAGAATATACAATAGTGAATATAGAACCCAGAAATTAGAATACGGAATGCAGAACACAGAATGTAGAATATAGAACACAGAATTCTTAATATAAAGTTTAGAATATAGAATGTAGAACACAGAGTATAGAATATAGAATACTTAATACTGAATATAGAATTTAGAATATAGAATGTAGAACACAGAATATAGAATACGTAATGCAGAATATACAATACAGTGTATAGAATGCAGACCACAGAATATAGAATATGGAAAGTAGAATACAGAACTCAAAATTTAGAACATGGAATGCACAGCACAGAATTTAGAATATAGTATACAGAATGCTCAATATACAATTTAGAACATTAAATGAAGAACATAGAATTTAGAATATAGAATTCAGAATAATGTATATAGAATTCAGAATATAGAATGAATAACACGATATATAGAATATAGATTACGGAATCGAGAATATAGGAAGATGAATATACAATGAAAAACACAAAATATAGAATATAGAATACAGAATATAGAAACCCGAATTTAGAAATGGAATACGGAACAGAGAATTTAGAATATAGAATACAGGATACTGAATAAAGATTTTAGGATATAGAATGTAGAACACAGAATATAGAATATAGAATAGGGAATGCAGAATATAGTATGTAGATTATAGAATGAAGAACAGAAATATAGAATATATAATAGTGAATATAGAACCCAGAAATTAGAACACGGATAGCAGAACACAGAATGTAGAATATAGAATACAGAATACTTAATATAAAATTTAGAATACAGAATGTTGAACACATAGTATAGAATATATAATACGGAATACTGAATATAGTATTTAGAATATAGAATGTAGAACAGAAAATAGAATATAGAATACGGAATGCAGAATATAGAATACAGAATATAGAATGTAGAACACAGAATATAGAATATAGAATAGAGTATATGGAACCCAAATTAAGAACATGGAATGCAGAGCACAGAATTTAGTATATAGAATACAGAATAATGAATATAGAATTTAGAATATAGAATGTAGAACACAGAATTTAGAATATATAATAAAGAATACTGAATATAGAATTTAGAATATAGAAGATAGAACACAGAATATAGAATATAGAATACAGAATATTGAATATAGAATTTAGAATAAAGAATGCAGAACACAGAATTTAGAATATAGGTTTCAGAATGTAGAATATAGAATACAGAATATAGAATATAGAACACAAAATATAGAATATGGAAAACAGAATACAGAACTCAAAATTTAGAAAATGGAATGCAGAGCACAGAATTTAGAATATAGTATACAGAATAGTCAATATAGAATTTAGAACATTGAAAGCAGAACATAGAATTTAGAATATAGAATTCAGAATAATGTATATAGAATTCAGAATATACAATGAATAACACAGAATATAGAATATAGATTACGGAATTGAGAATACAGGAGGTTGAATATAGAATGAAGAACACAAAATATAGAATATAGAATACAGAATATAGAAACCAGAATTTAGTAATGGAATACGGAACAGAGAATTTAGAATATAGAATACATGATACTGAATAAAGATTTTAGAATATAGAATGTAGAACACAGAATATAGAATATAGAATAAGGAATGCAGAATATAGTATGTAGAATACAGAATGAAGAACACAAATATAGAATATATAATAGTGAATATAGAACCCAGAACTTTGAACACGGATAGCAGTACACAGAATGTAGAATATAGAAAAGAGAATACTTAATATAAAATTTAGAATACAGAATGTTGAACACATAGTATACAATATGTAATACGGAATACTGAATATAGAATTTATAATTTAGAATGTAGGACAGAAAATAGAATATAGAATACAGAATGCAGAATATAGAATACAGAATATAGAATGTAGAACACAGAATATAGAATATAGAATAGAGAATATAGAACCCAGAATTTAGAACACGGAATGCAGAACACAGAACATAGAATATAGAATACAGAATACTGAATATAGAATTTAGAATAAAGAATGCAAAACACAGAATTTAGAATATAGGATACGGAATGTGGAATAAAGAATACAGAATTTAGAATGTAGAACACAGAATTTAGAATATGGAAAACAGAATATAGGACTAAGAATTTAGAACATGGAATGCAGAACAAAGAATTTAAAATATAGAATGCAGATTACTGAATATAGAATTTAGAATATAGAATGTAGAGCACAGAATTTAGAATACAGAGTATACAATACTGAATATAGAATATAGAATATAGAATGTAGAACACAGAATATAGAAAATAGAATACAGTATATAGAACACAAAATTTAGAACATGGAATGCACAACACAGAATTTAGAATATAGAATACTGAATACTGAATATAGAATATGAATATAAAATGTAGAACACAGAATTTAGAATACAGAATACAGAATACTGAATATAGAATTTAGAATATACAATGTAGAACACAGAATATGGAATATAGAATACCGAATGCAGAATATAGAATACAGAATATAGAACAGAAAATTTAGAACATGGAATGCACAACACAGAATTTAGAATATAGAATACCGAATACTGAATATAGAATATTAATATACAATGTTGAACACAGAACTTAGAATTTAGAATATTGAATACTGAATATAGAATTTAGAATATAGAATATAGAATACGGAATACTGAATACAGAATTTAGAATATACAATGTAGAACACAGAATATATAATATAGAATATGGAATGCAGAATATAGAATACAGAATATAGAATGTAGAACACAGAATAGAGAATATAGACTACAGAATGCAGAATATAGTTTATAGAATATAGAATAATGAACACAAATTATACAATATAGAATAGAGAATATAGAACCCAGAATTAAGAACATGGAATATAGAACACAGAATTTAGTATATAGAATACATAATACTGAATTTCGAATTTAGAATATGGAATGAAGAACACAAAATATGGAATGTAGAATACGGAATGCAGAATATTGAATACAAAGTATAGAATGTAGAACACAGAATTTTAAATAAGGAAAAAGGAATATATAACCCATAATTTAGAACATGGAATGCAGAACACAGAATTTAGAATATAGAATACAGATTACTGAATATAGAATTTAGAATATAGAATGTAGAACACAGAATATAGAATATAGAGTATAGAATACTGAATATAGAATTTAGAATATAGAATGTAGAGCACAGAATATAGAATATAGAATACAGAATATAGAACAGAAAATTTAGAACATGGAATGGGCAAAACAGAACTTAGAATATAGAATACCAAATACTTAATATAGAATTTAGAATATAGAGTGTAGAACACAGAGTATAGAATATAGAATACAGAATACTAAATATAGAATTTAGAATATACAATGTAGGACACAGAATATAGAATATAGAATATGGAATGCAGAATATAGAATACAGAATATAGAATATAGAATACAGAATATAGTATATAGAGCACAGAATTTACAAAATAGAATACAGAATACTGAATATAGAATTTAGAATATAGAATTTAGAACACAGAATATGGAATGTAGAATACGGAATGCAGAATATTGTAAACAGATTATACAATGTAGAACACAGAATTTAGAATATGGAAAGCAGAATATAGAACACGGAATTTAGAACATGGACTGCAGAACACAGTATTTAGAATATAGAATACAGATTACTGAATATAGAATTTAGAATATAGAAAGTAGAACACAGAATTTAGTATATAGAATACAGAACACTGAATATAGAATTTAGAATATAGAACGTAGATCACAAAATATAGAATATAAAATACAGAATATAGAACACAAAATTTAGAACATGAAATCAGTACACAGAATTTAAAATATAGAACACAGAATACTGAATATAGAATATGAATATACAATGTAGAACACAGAATTTAGAATATAGAATACAGATTACTGAATATAGAATTTAGAATATAGATTGTAGAACACAGAATTTACACTATAGAATAAAGACTACTGAATATAAATTTTAGAATATATTATGTAGAACACTGAATATAGAATATAGATTAGAGAATATAGAACCCAGAACTTAGAACGCAGAAAGCAGAACACAGAATTGAGAATATAGAATACTGAATACTTAATATAAAATTTACAATATAGAATGTTGAACAAAGAATATAGAATATAGAATACGAAAAAATGAATATAGGATTTAGAATATAGAATGTAGAACACAGAATATAGAATATAGAATACGGAATGCAGAATATAGAATACGGAATAAGGAATATAGAACACAGAATATAGAACAAAGAATACAGTATATGGAACACAAAATTTAGAACATGGAATGCAGAACACAGAATGTAGAATATAGAATTCAGAATACTGAATATAGAATTTAGTATATAGAATGCAGAACACAGAATTTAGAACTTAGTATGCAGAATACTGAGTATAGAATTTAGAACATTGAATGCAGAACACAGAATTTAGAATATAGGATGCAGAATACTTTATATAGAATTTAGAATATAGAATGCATAACACAGAATATAGAATATAGACAAAGGAATGGGGAATATAGAATATAGAATATAGAATTAAGAAAACTATATATAGAATAGAGAATAGAGAATATAGAACCCAGAATTGAGAAATGGAATGCAGAACAGAGAATTTAGAATATGGAATACAAAATAGTGTAAAAATATTTTAAAATATAGAATGTAGAAAAAGAAAATTAAGAAAATAGAACGTAGAACACAGAATATGGAATGTAGAATACGGAATGCAGAATATTGAATACAAAATATAGAATGTAGAACACAGAATTTAAAATATGGAAAAAGGAATATATAACCCATAATTTAGAACATGGAATGCAGAACACAGAATTTAGAATATAGAATACAGATTACTGAATATAGAATTTAGAATATAGAATGTAGAACACAGAATATAGAATATAGAGTATAGAATACTGAAAATAGAATTTAGAATATAGAATGTAGAGCACAGAATATAGAATATAGAATACAGAATATAGAACAGAATATTTAGAACATGGAATGGGCAACACAGAACTTAGAATATAGAATACCAAATACTTAATATAGAATTTAGAATATAGAATGTAGAACACAGAGTATAGAATATAGAATACGGAATACTAAATATAGAATTTAGAATATAGAATGTAGGACACAGAATATAGAATATAGAATATGGAATGCAGAATATAGAATACAGAATATAGAATATAGAATACAGAATATAGTATATAGAACACAGAATTTACAATATAGAATACAGAATACTGAATATAGAATTTAGAATATAGAATTTAGAACACAGAATATGGAATGTAGAATACGGAATGCAGAATATTGAATACAGAATATAGAATGTAGAACACAAAATTTAGAATATGGAAAACAGAATATAGAACCCTGAATTTACAACATGGAATGCAGAACACAGAATTTAGAATATAGAATACAGATTACTGAATATAGAATATAGAATTTAGAATGTAGAACACACAATTTAGAATATAGAATACAGAATACTGAATATAGAATTTAGAATATAGAATGCAGAAAACAGTATATAGAATATAGACTACGGAATGCAGAATATAGAATATAGAATGTAGAATAATGAGCACAAAACATAGAATAGAGAATATAGAACCCAGAATTTAGAACAAAGAATATAGAATATAGAATACAGAATACTTAATATCGAATTTAGAAAATAGAATGTAGAACACAGAATATGGAATGTAGAATACGGAATGCCTAATATTGAATACAGAATATAGAATGTAGAATACAGAATTTAGAATATGGAAAACAGAATATAGAACTAAGGATTTAGAACATGGAATGCAGAACAAAGAATTTAGAATATAGAATGCAGATTACTGAATATAGAATTTAGAATATAGAATGTAGAACACAGAATTTAGAATACAGAGTACAGAATACTGAATATAGAATATAGAATATAGAATGTAGAACACAGAATATAGAAAATAGAATACAGTATATAGAACACAAAATTTAGAACATGGAATGCACAACACAGAATTTAGAATATAGAATACCGAATACTGAATATAGAATATGAATATAAAATGTAGAACACAGAATTTAGTATACAGAATACAGAATACTGATTATAGAATTTAGAATATACAATGTAGAACACAGAATATGGAATATAGAATACCGAATTCAGTATATAGAATACAGAATATAGAACTCAAAATTTAGAACATGGAATGCACAACACAGAATTTAGAATATAGAATACCGAATACTGAATATAAAATATTAATATACAGTGTTGAACACAGAATTTAGAATATAAAATAATGAATACTGAATATAGAATTTAGAATATAGAATATAGAACACAATATAGAATATAGAATACGGAATACTGAATATAGAATTTAGAATATACAATGTAGAACACAGAATATATAATATAGAATAGAGTATATGGAAACCAAAATTTAGAACATGGAATGCAGAGTACAGAATTTAGAATATAGAATACAGAATACTTAATATAGAATTTAGAATATACAATGTAGAACACAGAATATAGAATATGGAAAAGAGAATACAAAACCCAGAATTGAGAACATGGAATAAAGAACATAGAATTTAGAATATAGAAAACCGAATACTGAATATAGAATTTCAAATATAGAATGATGAACACAGAATTTGGAATATAGAATAAAGAATACTGAATATTGAATTTAGAATGTAGAATGCAGAATACAGTATTTAGAATATAGATTAGAGAATATACAACACAGAATTTAGCACATTGAATGCATAAGACAGAATTTAAAATATAGAATACAGAATACTGAATATAGAATTTAGAATATAGAATGTAGAACACAGAATACAGAATATGGACTACGGAATGCAGAATATAGTTTATAGAATATAGAATGATGAACACAAATTATAGAATATAGAATAGAGAATATAGAACCCAGAATTAAGAACATGGAATATAGAACACAGAATTTAGTATATAGAATACATAATACTGAATTTCGAATTTAGAATATAGAATGTAGGACACAGAATATGGAATGTAGAATACGGAACGCAGAATATTGGATACAGAATATAGAATGTAGAACACAGAATATAAAATATGGAAAAAGGAATATGTAACCCAGAATTTAGAACATGGAATGCAGAACACAGAATTTAGAATATAGAATACAGATTACTGAATATAGAATTTAGAATATAGAATGTAGAACACAGAATATAGAATATAGAGTATAGAATACTGAATATAGAATTTCTAATATAGAATGTAGAACACAGAATTTAGAATAAAGAATACAGAATATCGAACACAAAATTTAGAACATGGAATGGACAACAGAGAACTTAGAATTTAGAATACCGAATACTGAATATAGAATTTAGAATATAGAATATAGAACACAGAGTATAGAATATAGAATACGGAATACTAAATATAGAATTTAGAATATACAATGCAGAACACAGAATATAGAATATAGAATATGGAATGCAGAATATAGAATACAGAATATACAATGTAGAACACAGAATTTTGAATATGGAAAGCAGAATATAGAACACGGAATTTAGAACATGGAATGCAGAACACAGAATTTAGAATATAGTATACAGATAACAGAATATAGAATTTAGAATATAGAAAGTAGAACACAGAATTTAGTGTATAGAATACAGAATACTGAATATAGAATTTAGAATATAGAACTTAGAACACAGAATAAAGAATATAAAATACAGAATATAGAACACAAAATTTAGAACATGGAATCAGTACACAGAATTTAAAATATAGAACACCGAATACTGAATATAGAATATGAATATACAAAGTAGAACACTGAATTTAGAATATAGTACACAGATTACTGAATATAGAATTTAGAATATAGAATGTAGAACACAGAATATAGAATATAGAGTATAGATTACTGAATATAGAATTTAGAATATAGAATGTAGAACACAGAATATAGAATATAGAATACAGAATATAGAACCCAAAATTTAGAACATGGAATGCAGAAAAGGGAATATAGAATATAGAATACCGAATACTGAATATAGAATATGAATATACAATGTAGAACACAGAATTTGGAATATAGAATACATAATACTGAATACAGAATTTAGAATATAGAATTTAGAACACAGAAAATAGAATATAGACAACGAAATGCAGAATATAGAATATAGAATATAGAATAATGAGCACAAAATATAGAATAGAGTATATAGAACCCAGAATTTAGAACATGGAATGCTGAACAAAGATTTTAGAATATAGAATACCGAGTACAATATATAGAATATGAATACACATGGTAGAACACAGAATTTAGAATATAGAATAGAGAATACTGAATAAAGAATATGAATATACAATAAAGAACTCATAATATAGAATATAGTATACAGAATGCAGAATATAGAATACAGAATATAGAATGTAGAACACAGAATATAGAATATGGAAAACAGAACACAAAACACAGAATTGAGAAGATGGAATGCAGAACACAGAATTTAGAATATAGAAAACAAAAAACTGAATATAGAATTTCGAATATAGATTGTAGAACACAGAATTTACAATATAGAATAAAGAAAACTGAATATAAATTTAGAATATAGTATGTAGAACACAGAATATAGAATAGAGAATAGAGAATAGAGAATCCAGAAATTAGAACACAGAAAGCAGAAAACACAATTTAGAATATAGAATAATTAATACTTAATATAAAAATTACAATATAGAATGTTGAACACAGAGTATAGAATATAGAATACAGAATACTGAATATAGGATTTAGAATATAGAATGTAGAACACAGAATATACAATATAGAATACGGAATGTAGAATATAGAATACAGAATATAGAATGTAGAACACAGAGTATAGAACATAGAATAGAGTATATGGAAACCGAAATTTAGAACAAGGAATGCAGAATAAAGAATTTAGAATATAGAATACAGTATACTGAATATAGAATTTAGCATATAGTATTTAGAACACAGAATATGGAATGTAGAATACAGAATGCAGAATACTGAATACAGAATATATAATGTGGAACACAGAATTTAGAACATGGAAACCAGAATATAGAACACGGAATTTAGAACATGGAATGCAGGACACAGAATTTAGAATATAGAATACAGATTACGGAATATAGAATTTAGAATATAGAAAGTAGAACACAGAATTTAGAATATAGGATACGGAATGTAGAATATAGAATACAGAATATAGAATGTAGAACACAAAATATAGGATATGGAAAACAGAATACAGAACCCAAAATTTAGATCATGGAATGTAGAACACAGAATTTAGAGTATATAATACAGCATACTGAATATAAATTTTAAATTATAAAATATGGAACACAGAATATGGAATGCAGACTACGGAATGCAGAATATAGAAAACAGAATGTAGAATAATGAGCACAAAATACAGAATGGAGAATATAGAACCCAGAATTTAGAACATGGAATGTAGAACAAAGAATATAGAATATAGTATACAGAATACTTAATATCGTATTAAGAAAATAGAACGTAGAACACAGAATATGGAATGTAGAATACGGAATGCCTAATATTGAATACAGATTATAGAATGTAGAACACAGAATTTAGAATATGGAAAACAGAATATAGAACCAAGAATTTAGAACATGGAATGGAGAACAAAGAATTTACAATACAGAATGCAGATTACTGAATATAGACTTTAGAATATAGAATGTAGAACACGAAATTTAGAATATAGAGTATTGAATACTGAATATAGAATTTAGAATATAGAATGTAGAACACAGAATATAGAAAATAGAATACAGAATATGGAACACAAAATTTAGAACATGGAATGCACAACACAGAATTTAGAATATAGAATACCGAATACTGAATATACAATATGAATATAAAATGTAGAACACAGAATTTAGAATACAGAATACAGAATACTGAATATAGAATTTTGAATATACAATGTAGAACACAGAATATGAAATATTGAATACGGAATTCAGAATATAGAATACAGAACAGAGAACACAAAATTTAGAAAATAGAATGCACAACACAGAATTTAGAATATAGAATACCGAATACTGAATATAGAATATGAATATACAATGTTGAACACAGAATTTAGAATATAGAATAAAGAATACTGAATATAGAATTTAGAATATAGAATGTAGAACACAGTATAGAATATAGAGTACGGAATACTGAATATAGAATTTAGAATATAGAATGTAGTACAGAGAATATATAATATAGAATATGGAATGCAGTATATAGAATACAGAATATAGAATGTAGAACACAGAATATAGAATAAAGAATAGAGTATATGGAAACCAAAATTTAGAACATGGAATGCAGAACACAGAATATAGAATACAGAATACAGAATATTGAATGTAGAATTTAGAATAAAGAATGCAGAACACAGAATTTAGAATATAGGTTACGGAATGTAGAATATAGAATACAGAATATAGAATGTAGAACACAAAATATAGAATATGGAAAACAGAATACAGAACCCAAAATTTAGAACATGGAATGTAGAACACAGAATTTAGAGTTTATAGTACAGAATACTGAATATAATTTTAGATTATAGAATGTAGAACACAGAATATGGAATGTAGAATACGGAATGCAGAATATTGAATACAGAATATAGAATGTAGAACACAAAATTTAGAATATGGAAAACAGAATATAGAACCCAGAATTTACAACATGGAATGCAGAACACAGAATTTAGAATATAGAATACAGATTACTGAATATAGAATATAGAATTTAGAATGTAGAACACACAGTTTAGAATATAGAATACAGAATACTGAATATAGAATTTAGAATATAGAATGAAGAAAACAGTATATAGAATATAGACTACGGAATGCAGAATATAGAATATAGAATGTAGAATAATGAGCACAAAACATAGAATAGAGAATATAGAACCCAGAATTTAGACAATAGAATGTAGAACAAAGAATATAGAATATAGAATACAGAATACTTAATATCGAATTTAGAATATAGAATTTAAAACACAGAATATGGAATGTAGAATACGGAATGCAGACTATTGTATACAAAATATAAAATGTAGAACACAGAATTTAGAATATGGAAAGCAGAATATAGAACACGGAATTTAGAACATGGAATGCAAAAAAAAGTATTTAGAATATTGAATACAGATTACTGAATATCGAATTTAGAATATAGAAAGTAGAACACAGAATTTAGTATATAGAATACATAATACTAAATATAGAATTTAGAATATAGAATGTAGAACACAGAAATAAAAATATAGATGATAGAATACTGAATATAGAATTTAGAATATAGAATTTAGAACACAGAATATAGAATTTAGAATAAAGAATATGGAAACCAAATTTTAACATGGAATGCAGAAGAGAGAATTTAGAATATAGAATACCTAATACAAATAGAGGATATGAATATGCAATGTAGAACATAGAATTTAGAATACAGAATACAGAATACTGAATATAGAATTTAGACTATACAATGTAGAACACAGAATATAGAATATAGAATACGGAATGCAGAATATAGAATACAGAATATAGAATATAGAACACAGAATATAGAAAATAGAATACAGTATACAGAACACAAAATTTAGTACATGGAATGCAGAACAAAGAATTTAGAATATAGAATGCAGATTTCTGAATATAGAATTTAGAATGTAGAATGTAGAACACAGAATTTAGAATATAGGATGCAGAATACTTTATATAGAATTTAGAATATAGAATGCATAACACAGAATATAGAATATAGAAAAAGGAATGGGGAATATAGAATATATAATATAGAATGAAGAAAACAAAATATAGAATAGAGAATATAGAACCCAGAATTGAGAAATGGAATGCAGAACAGAGAATTTAGAATATAGAATACAAAATAGTGAAAAAATATTTTAAAATATAGAATGTAGAACAAAGAATATAGAATATAGAATAGGGAATGCAGAATATTATATGTAGAATATAGAATGAAGAACACAAACATAGAATATATTATAGTGAATATAGAACCCAGAAATTAGAACACGGAATGCAGAACACAGAATTTAGAATATAGAACACAGAATTCTTAATATAAAGTTTAGAATATAGAATGTAGAACACAGAATATAGAATACGGAATGCAGAATATACAATACAGTATATAGAATGCAGACCACAGAATATAGAATATGGAAAATAGAATACAGAACTCAAAATTTAGAACATGGAATGCAGAGCACAGAATTTAGAATATAGTATACAGAATACTCAATATAGAATTTGGAACATTGCATGAAGAACATAGAATTTAGAATATAGAATTCAGAATAATGTATATAGAATTCAGATTATAGAATGAATAACACGATATATAGAATATAGATTACGGAATTGAGAATATAGGAGGTTGAATATAGAATGAAGAACACAAAATATAGAATATAGAATACAGAATATAGAAACCAGAATTTAGAAATGGAATACGGAACAGAGAATTTAGAATATAGAATACAGGATACTGAATAAAGATTTTAGAATATAGAATGTAGAACACAGAATATAGAATATAGAATAGGGAATGCAGAATATAGTATGTAGATTATAGAATGAAGAACAGAAATATAGAATATATAATAGTGAATATAGAACCCAGAAATTAGAACACGGATTGCAGAACACAGAATGTAGAATATAGAATACAGAATACTTAATATAAAATTTAGAATACAGAATGTTGAACACATAGTATAGAATATATAATACGGAATACTGAATATAGAATTTAGAATATACAATGTAGAACAGAAAATAGAATATAGAATACGGAATGCAGAATATAGAATACAGAATATAGAATGTAGAACACAGAATATAGAATATAGAATAGAGTATATGGAACCCAAATTTAGAACATGGAATGCAGAGCACAGAATTTAGTATATAGAATACAGAATACTGAATATAGAATTTAGAATAAAGAATGCAGAACACAGAATTTAGAATATAGGTTACGGAATGTAGAATATAGAATACAGAATATAGAATGTAGAACACAAAATATAGAATATGGAAAACAGAATACAGAACCCAAAATTTAGAACATGGAATCTAGAACACAGAATTTAGAGTTTATAATACAGAATACTGAATATAAATTTTAGATTATAGAATGTAGAACACAGAATATGGAATGTAGAATACGGAATGCAGAATATTGAATACAGAATATAGAATGTAGAACACAAAATTTAGAATATGGAAAACAGAATATAGAACCCAGAATTTACAACATGGAATGCAGAACACAGAATTTAGAATATAGAATACAGATTACTGAATATAGAATATAGAATTTAGAATGTAGAACACACAATTTAGAATATAGATTACAGAATACTGAATATAGAATTTAGAATATAGAATGTAGAAAACAGTATATAGAATATAGACTACGGAATGCAGAGTATAGAATATAGAATGTAGAATAATGAGCACAAAACATAGTATAGAGAATATAGAACCCAGAATTTAGAACATAGAATGTAGAACAAAGAATATAGAATATAGAATACAGAATACTTAATATCGAATTTAGAAAATAGAATGTAGAACACAGAATATGGAATGTAGAATACGGAATGCCTAATATTGAATACAGAATATAGAATGTAGAACACAGAATTTAGAATATGGAAAACAGAATACAGAACTAAGAATTTAGAACATGGAATGCAGAACAAAGAATTTAGAATATAGAATGCAGATTACTGAATTTAGAATTTAGAATATAGAATGTAGAACACAGAATTTAGAATACAGAGTATAGAATACTGAATATAGAATATAGAATATAGAATGTAGAACACAGAATATAGAAAATAGAATACAGTATATAGAACACAAAATTTAGAACATGGAATGCACAACACAGAATTTAGAATATAGAATACTGAATACTGAATATAGAATATGAATATAAAATGTAGAACACAGAATCTAGAATACATAATACAGAATACTGAATATAGAATTTAGAATATACAATGTAGAACACAGAATATGGAATATAGAATACCGAATTCAGAATATAGAATACAGAATATAGAACACAAAATTTAGAAAATGGAATGCACAACACAGAATTTAGAATATAGAATACCGAATACTGAATATAGAATATTAATATACAATGTTGAACACAGAATTTAGAATATAGAATAATGAATACTGAATATAGAATTTAGAATATAGAATATAGAACACAATATAGAATATAGAATACGGAATACTGAATATAGAATTTAGAATATACAATGTAGAAAACAGAATATATAATATAGAATATGGAATGCAGAATACAGAATACAGAATATAGAATGTAGAACACAGAATATAGAATATAGAATAGAGTATATGGAAACCGAAATTTAGAACATGGAATGCAGAATACAGAATTTAGAATATAGAATACAGAATACTTAATATAGAATTTAGAATATACAATGTAGAGTACAGAATATAGAATATGGAAAACAGAATACAAAACCCAGAATTGAGAACATGGAATAAAGAACATAGAATTTAGATTATAGAAAACCGAATACTGAATATAGAATTTCAAATATAGAATGTTGAACACAGAATTTGGAATATAGAATAAAGAATACTGAATATTGAATTTAGAATGTAGAATGTAGAACACAGTATTTAGAATATAGATTAGAGAATATAGAACCCAGAATTTAGCACATGGAATGCAGAAGACAGAATTTAAAATATAGAATAGAGAATACTGTATATAGAATTTAGAATATAGAATGTAGAACACAGAATACAGATTATAGACTACAGAATGCAGAAAATAGTTTATAGAATATAGAATAATGAACACAAATTATAGAATATAGAATAGAGAATATAGAACCCAGAATTAAGAACATGGAATATAGAACACAGAATTTAGTATATAGAATACATAATACTGAATTTCGTATTTAGAATATAGAATGAAGAACACAGAATATGGAATGTAGAATACGGAATGCAGAATATTGAATACAAAATATAGAATGTAGAACACAGAATTTAAAATATGGAAAAAGGAATATATAACCCATAATTTAGAACATGGAATGCACAACACAGAATTTAGAATATAGAATACAGATTACTGAATATAGAATTTAGAATATAGAATGTAGAACACAGAATATAGAATATAGAGTATAGAATACTGAATATAGAATTTAGAATATAGAATGTAGAGCACAGAATATAATGTATAGAATACAGAATATAGAACAGAAAATTTAGAACATGGAATGGGCAACACAGAACTTAGAATAGATAATACCAAATACTTAATATAGAATTTAGAATATAGAGTGTAGAACACAGAGTATAGAATATAGAACACGGAATACTAAATATAGAATTTAGAATATAGAATGCAGGACACAGAATATAGAATATAGAATATGGAATGCAGAATATAGAATATAGAATTTAGAATGTAGAACACACAATTTAGAATATAGAATACACAATACTGAATATAGAATTTAGAAAATAGAATGTACAAAACAGTATATAGAATATAGACTACGGAATGCAGAATATAGAATATAGAATGAAGAATAATGAGCACAAAACATAGAATAGAGAATATAGAACCCAGAATTTAGAACATAGAATGTAGAACAAAGAATATAGAATATAGAATACAGAATACTTAATATCGAATTTAGAAAATAGAATGTAGAACACAGAATATGGAATGTAGAATACAGAATGCCTAATATTGAATACAGAATATAGAATGTAGAACACAGAATTTAGAATATGGAAAACAGAATATAGAACTAAGAATTTAGAACATGGAATGCAGAACAAAGAATTTAGAATATAGAATGCAGATTACTGAATATAGAATTTAGAATATAGAATGTAGAACACAGAATTTAGAAAATAGAATACAGTATATAGAAAACAAAGTTTAGAACATGGAATGCACAACACAGAATTTAGAATATAGAATACTGAATACTGAATATAGAATATGAATATAAAATGTAGAACACAGAATTTAGAATACTGAATACAGAATACAGAATATAGAATTTAGAATATACAATGTAGAACACAGAATATGGAATATAGAATACCGAATTCAGAATATAGAATACAGAATATAGAACACAATATTTAGAAAATGGAATGCACAACACAGAATTTAGAATATAGAATACCGAATACTGAATATAGAGTATTAATATACAATGTTGAACACAGAATTTAGAATATAGAATACCGAATACTGAATATAGAATTTAGAATATAGAATATAGAACACAATATAGAATACAGAATACGGAATACTGAATACAGAATTTAGAATAAACAATGTAGAACACAGAATATATAATATAGAATATGGAATGCAGAATATAGAATACAGAATATAGAATAGAGAACACAGAATATAGAATATAGAATAGAGTATATGGAAACCGAAATTTAGAACATGAAATGCAGAAAACAGAATTTATAATATAGAATACAGAATACTTAATATAGAATTTAGAATATACAATGTAGAACACAGAATATAGAATATGGAAAACAGAATACAAAACCCAGAATTGAGAACATGGAATAAATAACATAGAATTTAGAATATAGAAAACCGAATACTGAATATAGAATATCAAATATAGAATGTTGAACTCAGAATTTGGAATATAGAATAAAGAATACTGAATATTGAATTTAGAATGTAGAATGTAGAACACAGTATTTAGAATATAGATTAGAGAATATAGAACCCAGAATTTAGCACATGGATTGCAGAACACAGAATTTAAAATATAGAATACAGAATACTGAATATAGAATTTAGAATATAGAATGTAGAACACAGAATACAGAATATAGACTACAGAATGCAGAATATAGTTTATAGAATATCGAATAATGAACACAAATTATAGAATATAGTATAGAGAATATAGGACCCAGAATTAAGAACATGGAATATAGAACACAGAATTTAGTATATAGAATACATAATACTGAATTTCGAATTTAGAATATAGAATGTAGAACACAGAATATGGAATGTAGTATACGGAATGCAGAATATTGAATAAAAAATATAGAATGTAGAACACAGAATTTAAAATATGGAAAAAGGAATATATAACCCAGAATTTACAACATGTAATGCAGAACACAGAATTTAGAATATAGAATACAGATTACTGAATATAGAATTTAGAATATAGAATGTAGAACACAGAATATAGAATATAGAGTATAGAATTCTGAATATAGTATTTAGAATATAGAATGTAGAGCACAGAATATAGAATATAGAATACAGAATATAGAACAGAAAATTTAGAACATGGAATGGGCAACACAGAACTTAGAATATAGAATACCAAATACTTAATATAGAATTTAGAATATAGAGTGTAGAACACAGAGTATAGAATATAGAATACGGAATAGTAAATATCCAATTTAGAATATAGAATGAAGGACACAGAATATAGAATGTAGAATATGGAATGCAGAATATAGAATACAGAATATAGAATATAGAATACAGAATATAGTATATAGAACACAGAATTTACAATATAGAATACAGAATACTGAATATAGAATTTAGAATATAGAATTTAGAACACAGAATATGGAATGTAGTATACGGAATACAGAATATTTAATTCAGAATATACAATGTAGAACACAGAATTTAGAATATGGAAAGCAGAATATAGAACACGGAATTTAGAACATGGAATGCAGAACCCAGTATTTAGAATATAGAATACAGATTACTGAATATAGAATTTAGAATATAGAATGTAGAACACAGAATTTAGTATATAGAATACAGAACACTGAATATAGAATTCAGAATATAGAACGTAGACGACAAAATATAGAATATAAAATACAGAATATAGAACACATAATTTAGAACATGGAATCAGTACACAGAATTTAAAATATAGAACACCGAATACTGAATATAGAATATGAATATACAATGTAGAACACAGAATTTAGAATATAGAATACAGATTACTGAATATAGAATTTAGAATATAGATTGTAGAACGCAGAATTTACACTATAGAATAAAGACTACTGAATATAAATTTTAGAATATATTATGTAGAACACTGAATATAGAATATAGATTAGAGAATATAGAATTTAGAATATAGAATGTAGAACACAGAATATAGAATATAGAGTATAGAATACTGAATATAGTATTTAGAATATAGAATGTAGAGCACAGAATATAGAATATAGAATACAGAATATAGAACAGAAAATTTAGAACATGGAATGGGCAACACAGAACTTAGAATATAGAATACCAAATACTTAATATAGAATTTAGAATATAGAGTGTAGAACACAGAGTATAGAATATAGAATACGGAATACTAAATATCCAATTTAGAATATAGAATGTAGGACACAGAATATAGAATATAGAATATGGAATGCAGAATATAGAATACAGAATATAGAATATAGAATACAGAATATAGTATATAGAACACAGAATTTACAATATAGAATACAGAATACTGAATATAGAATTTAGAATATAGAATTTAGAACACAGAATATGGAATGTAGTATACGGAATACAGAATATTTAATTCAGAATATACAATGTAGAACACAGAATTTAGAATATGGAAAGCAGAATATAGAACACGGAATTTAGAACATGGAATGCAGAACCCAGTATTTAGAATATAGAATACAGATTACTGAATATAGAATTAGAATATAGAATGTAGAACACAGAATTTAGTATATAGAATACAGAACACTGAATATAGAATTCAGAATATAGAATGTAGATGACAAAATATAGAATATAAAATACAGAATATAGAACACATAATTTAGAACATGGAATCAGTACACAGAATTTAAAATATAGAACACCGAATACTGAATATAGAATATGAATATACAATGTAGAACACAGAATTTAGAATATAGAATACAGATTACTGAATATAGAATTTAGAATATAGATTGTAGAACGCAGAATTTACACTATAGAATAAAGACTACTGAATATAAATTTTAGAATATATTATGTAGAACACTGAATATAGAATATAGATTAGAGAATATAGAACCCAGAACTTAGAACGCAGAAAGCAGAACACAGAATTTAGAATATAGAATTCTGAATACTTAATATAAAATTTACAATATAGAATGTTGAACAAAGAGTATAGAATATAGAATACGAAATAATGAATATAGGATTTAGAATATAGAATGTAGAACACAGAATATAGAATATAGAATACGGAATGCAGAATATAGAATACAGAATAAGGAATATAGAACACAGAATATAGAACAAAGAATAGAGTATATGGAACACAAAATTTAGAACATGGAATGCAGAACACAGAATGTAGAATATAGAATACAGAATACTGAATATAGAATTTAGTATATAGAATGCAGAACACAGAATTTAGAACTTAGTATGCAGAATACTGAGTATAGAAATTAGAACATTGAACGCAGAACACAGAATTTAGAATATAGGATGCAGAATACTTTATATAGAATTTAGAATATAGAATGCATAACACAGAATATAGAATATAGACAAAGGAATGGGGAATATAGAATATATATTATAGAATGAAGAAAACAAAATATAGAATAGAGAATAGAGAATATAGAACCCAGAATTGAGAAAAGGAATGCAGAACAGAGAATTTAGAATATAGAATACAAAATAGTGAAAAAATATTTTAAAATATAGAATGTAGAACAAAGAATATAGAATATAGAATAGGGAATGCAGAATATTATATGTAGAATATAGAATGAAGAACACAAACATAGAATATAGAATAGTGAATATAGAACCCAGAAATTAGAACACGGAATGCAGAACACAGAATTTAGAATACAGAACACAGAATTCTTAATATAAAGTTTAGAATATAGAATGTAGAACACAGAGTATAGAATATAGAATACGATATACTGAATATAGAATTTAGAATATAGAATGTAGAACACAGAATATAGAATACGGAATGCAGAATATACAATACAGTATATAGAATGCAGACCACAGAATATAGAATATGGAAAATAGAATACAGAACTCAAAATTTAGAACATGGAATGCAGAGCACAGAATTTAGAATATAGTATACAGAATACTCAATATAGAATTTGGAACATTGAATGAAGAACATAGAATTTAGAATATAGAATTCAGAATAATGTATATAGAATTCAGATTATAGAATGAATAACACTATATATAGAATATAGATTACAGAATTGAGAATATAGGAGGTTGAATATAGAATGAAGAACACAAAATATAGAATATAGAATACAGAATATAGAAACCAGAATTTAGAAATGGAATTCGGAACAGAGAATATAGAACATAGAATACAGATACTGAATAAAGATTTTAGAATATAGAATGTAGAACACAGAATATACAATATAGAATAGGGAATGCAGAATATAGTATGTAGATTATAGAATGAAGAACAGAAATATAGAATATATATTAGTGAATATAGAACCCAGAAATTAGAACACGGATAGCAGAACACAGAATGTAGAATATAGAATACAGAATACTTAATATAAAATTTAGAATACAGAATGTTGAACACAAAGTATAGAATATATAATACGGAATACTGAATATAGAATTTAGAATATATAATGTAGAACAGAAAATAGAATATAGAATATGGAATGCAGATATAGAATACAGAATATAGAATGTAGAACACAGAATATAGAATATAGAATAGAGTATATGGAACCCAAATTAAGAACATGGAATGAAGAGCACAGAATTTAGTATATAGAATACAGAATACTGAATATAGAATTTAGAATATAGAATGTAGAACACAGAATTTAGAATATATAATAAAGAATACTGAATATAGAATTTAGAATATAGAATGTAGAACACAGAATTTAGAATATAGAATAGAGAATATAGAACCCAGAATTTAGAACTTGGAATGCAGAACACAGAATATAGAATACAGAATACAGAATATTGAATATAGAATTTAGAATAAAGAATGCAGAACACAGAATTTAGAATATAGGTTACGGAATGTAGAATATAGAATACAGAATATAGAATGTAGAACACAAAATATAGAATATGGAAAACAGAATACAGAACCCAAAATTTAGAACATGGAATGTAGAACACAGAATTTAGAGTTTATAATACAGAATACTGAAAATAATTTTAGATTATAGAATGTAGAACACAGAATATGGAATGTAGAATACGGAATGCAGAATATTGAATACAGAATATAGAATGTAGAACACAAAATTTAGAATATGGAAAACAGAATATAGAACCCAGAATTTAGAACATGGAATGCAGAACACAGAATTTAGAATATAGAATACAGATTACTGAATATAGTATATAGAATTTAGAATGTAGAACACACAATTTAGAATATAGAATACAGAATACTGAATATAGAATTTAGAATATAGAATGAAGAAAAGAGTATATAGAATATAGACTACGGAATGCAGAATATAGAATATAGAATGTAGAATAATGAGCACAAAACATAGAATAGAGAATATAGAACCCAGAATTTAGAACATAGAATGTAGAACAAAGAATATAGAATATAGAATACAGAATACTTAATATCGAATTTAGAAAATAGAATGTAGAACACAGAATATGGAATGTAGAATACGGAATGCCTAATATTGAATACAGAATATAGAATGTAGAACACAGAATTTAGAATATGGAAAACAGAATATAGATCTAAGAATTTAGAACATGGAATGCAGAACAAAGAATTTAGAATATAGAATGCAGATTACTGAATATAGAATTTAGAATGTAGAATGTAGAACACAGAATTTAGAATACAGAGTATAGAATACTGAATATACAATAAAGAATATAGAATGTAGAACACAGAATATAGAAAATAGAATACAGTATATTGAACACAAAATTTAGAACATGGAATGCACAACACAGAATTTAGAATATAGAATACTGAATACTGAATATAGAATATGAATATAAAATGTAGAACACAGAATTTAGAATACAGAATACAGAATACTGAAGATAGAATTTAGAATATACAATGTAGAACACAGAATATGGTATATAGAATACCGAATTCAGAATATAGAATACAGAAAATAGAACACAAAATTTAGAAAATGGAATGCACAACACAGAATTTAGTATATAGAATACCGAATACTGAATATAGAATATTAATATACAATGTTGAACACAGAATTTAGAATATAGAATAATGAATACTGAATATAGAATTTAGAATATAGAATATAGAACACAATATAGAATATAGAATACGGAATACTGAATATAGAATTTAGAATATACAATGTAGAACACAGAATATATAATATAGAATATGGAATGCAGAATATAAAATACAGAATATAGAATGTAGAACACAGAATATAGAATATAGAATAGAGTATATGGAAACCGAAATTTAGAACATGGAATGCAGAATACAGAATTTAGAATATAGAATACAGAATACTTAATATAGAATTTAGAATATACAATGTAGAACACAGAATATAGAATATGGAAAACAGAATACAAAACCCAGAATTGAGAACATGGAATAAAGAACATAGAATTTAGAATATAGAAAACCGAATACTGAATATAGAATTTCAAATATAGAATGTTGAACACAGAATTTGGAATACAGAATAAAGAATTCTGAATATTGAATTTAGAATGTAGAATGTAGAACACAGTATTTAGAATATAGATTAGAGAATATAGAACCCAGAATTTAGCACATGGAATGCAGAAGACAGAATTTAAAATATAGAATACACAATACTGAATATAGAATTTAGAATATAGAATGTAGAACACAGAATACAGAATATAGACTACAGAATGCAGAATATCGTTTATAGAATATAGAATAATGAACACAAATTATAGAATATAGAATAGAGAATATAGAACCCAGAATTAAGAACATGGAATATAGAACACAGAATTTAGTATATAGAATACATAATACTGAATTTCGAATTTAGAATATAGAATGTAGAACACAGAATATGGAATGTAGAATACGGAATGCAGAATATTGAATACAAAATATAGAATGTAGAACACAGAATTTAAAATATGGAAAAAGGAATATATAACCCATAATTTAGAACATGGAATGCAGAACACAAAATTTAGAATATAGAATACAGATTACTGAATATAGAATTTAGAATATAGAATGTACAACACAGAATATAGAATATAGAGTATAGAATACGGAAAATAGAATTTAGAATATAGAATGTAGAGCACAGAATATAGAATATAGAATACAGAATATAGAACAGAATATTTAGAACATGGAATGGGCAACACAGAACTTAGAATATAGAATACCAAATACTTAATATAGAATTTAGAATATAGAGTGTAGAACACAGAGTATAGAATATAGAATACGGAATACTAAATATAGAATTTAGAATATAGAATGTAGGACACAGAATATAGAATATAGAATATGGAATGCAGAATATAGAATACAGAATATAGAATATAGAATACAGAATATAGTATATAGAACACAGAATTTACAATATAGAATACAGAATACTGAATATAGAATTTAGAATATAGAATTTAGAACACAGAATATGGAATGTAGAATACGGAATGCAGAATATTGAATACAGAATATAGAATGTAGAACACAAAATTTAGAATATGGAAAACAGAATATAGAACCCAGAATTTACAACATGGAATGCAGAACACAGAATTTAGAATATAGAATACAGATTACTGAATATAGAATATAGAATTTAGAATATAGAACACACAATTTAGAATATAGAATACAGAATACTGAATATAGAATTTAGAATATAGAATGTAGAAAACAGTATATAGAATATAGACTACGGAATGCAGAATATAGAATATAGAATGTAGAATAATGAGCACAAAACATAGAATAGAGAATATAGAACCCAGAATTTAGAACAAAGAATATAGAATATAGAATACACAATACTTAATATCGAATTTAGAAAATAGAATGTAGAACACAGAATATGGAATGTAGAATACGGAATGCCTAATATTGAATACAGAATATAGAATGTAGAACACAGAATTTAGAATATGGAAAACAGAATATAGAACTAAGAATTTACAACATGGAATGCAGAACAAAGAATTTAGAATATAGAATGCAGATTACTGAATATAGAATTTAGAATATAGAATGTAGAACACAGAATTTAGAATACAGAGTATAGAATACTGAATATAGAATATAGAATGTAGAACACAGAATATAGAAAATAGAATACAGTATATTGAACACAAAATTTAGAACATGGAATGCACAACACAGAATTTAGAATATAGAATACCGAATACTGAATATAGAATATGAATATAAAATGTAGAACACAGAATTTAGTATACAGAATATAGAATACTGATTATAGAATTTAGATTATACAATGTAGAACACAGAATATGGAATATAGAATACCGAATTCAGTATATAGAATACAGAATATAGAACACAAAATTTAGAACATGGAATGCACAACACAGAATTTAGAATATAGAATACCGAATACTGAATATACAATATTAATATACAGTGTTGAACACAGAATTTAGAATATATAATAATGAATACTGAATATAGAATTTAGAATATAGAATATAGAACACAATATAGAATATAGAATACGGAATACTGAATATAGAATTTAGAATATACAATGTAGAACACAGAATATATAATATAGAATAGAGTATATGGAAACCAAAATTTAGAACATGGAATGCAGAGTACAGAATTTAGAATATAGAATACAGAATACTTAATATAGGATTTAGAATATACAATGTAGAACACAGAATATAGAATATGGAAAACAGAATACAAAACCCAGATTGAGAACATGGAATAAAGAACATAGAATTTAGAATATAGGAAACCGAATACTGAATATAGAATTTCACATATAGAATGATGAACACAGAATTTGGAATATAGAATAAAGAATACTGAATATTGAATTTAGAATGTAGAATGCAGAACACAGTATTTAGAATATAGATTAGAGAATATACAACACAGAATTTAGCACATTGAATGCATAAGACAGAATTTAAAATATAGAATACAGAATACTGAATATAGAATTTAGAATATAGAATGTAGAACACAGAATATAGAATATGGACTACGGAATGCAGAATATAGTTTATAGAATATAGAATGATGAACACAAATTATAGAATATAGAATAGAGAATATAGAACCCAGAATTAAGAACATGGAATATAGAACACAGAATTTAGTATATAGAATACATAATACTGAATTTCGAATTTAGAATATAGAATGTAGGACACAGAATATGGAATGTAGAATACGGAATGCAGAATATTGAATACAGAATATAGAATGTAGAACACAGAATATAAAATATGGAAAAAGGAATATGTAACCCAGAATTTAGAACATGGAATGCAGAACACAGAATTTAGAATATAGAATACAGATTACTGAATATAGAATTTAGAATATAGAATGTAGAACACAGAATTTAGAATAAAGAATACAGAATATCGAACACAAAATTTAGAACATGGAATGGACAACAGAGAACTTAGAATTTAGAATACCGAATACTGAATATAGAATTTAGAATATAGAATATAGAACACAGAGTATAGAATATAGAATACGGAATACTAAATATAGAATTTAGAATATAGAATGCAGAACACAGAATATAGAATATAGAATATGGAATGCAGAATATAGAATACAGAATATAGAATATAGAACACAGAATATAGAATATAGAATAGAGTATATGGAACCCAAAATTAAGAACATGGAATGCAGAACACAGAATTTAGAATATAGAATACAGAATACTGAATATAGAATTTAGAATAGAGAATTTAGAACACAGAATATGGAATGTAGTATACGGAATACAGAATATTCAATTCTGAATATACAATGTAGAACACAGAATTTTGAATATGGAAAGCAGAATATAGAACACGGAATTTAGAACATGGAATGCAGAACACAGAATTTAGAATATAGAATACAGATAACAGAATATAGAATTTAGAATATAGAAAGTAGAACACAGAATTTAGTGTATAGAATACAGAATACAGAATATAGAATTTAGAATATAGAACTTAGAAAACAGAATAAAGAATATAAAATACAGAATATAGAACACAAAATTTAGAACATGGAATCAGTACACAGAATTTAAAATATAGAACACCAAATACTGAATATAGAATATGAATATACAAAGTAGAACACAGAATTTAGAATATAGTACACAGATTACTGAATAAAGAATTTAGAATATAGAATTTAGAACACAGAATATAGAATATAGAGTATAGATTACTGAATATAGAATTTAGAATATAGAATGTAGAACACAGAATATTGAATATAGAATACAGAATATAGAACCCAAAATTTAGAACATGGAATGCAGAAAAGGGAATTTAGAATATAGAATACCGAATACTGAATATAGAATATGAATATACAATGTAGAACACAGAATTTAGAATATAGAATACAGAATACTGAATACAGAATTTAGAATATAGAATTTAGAACACAGAAAATAGAATATAGACAACGAAATGCAGAATATAGAATATAGAATATAGCATAATGAGCACAAAATATAGAATAGAGTATATAGAACCCAGAATTTAGAACATGGAATGCTGATCAAAGAATTTAGAATATAGAATACCGAATACAATATATAGAATATGAATACACATGGTAGAACACAGAATTTAGAATATAGAATAGAGAATACTGAATAAAGAATATGAATATACAATAAAGAACTCATAATATAGAATATAGTATACAGAATGCAGAATATAGAATACAGAATATAGAATGTAGAACACAGAATATAGAATATGGAAAACAGAACACAAAACCCAGAATTGAGAAGATGGAATGCAGAACACAGAATTTAGAATATAGAAAACAAAAAACTGAATATAGAATTTCGAATATTGATTGTAGAACACAGAATTTACAATATAGAATAAAGAAAACTGAGTATAAATTTAGAATATAGTATGTAGAACACAGAATATAGAATAGAGAATAGAGAATAGAGAACCCAGAAATTAGAACACAGAAAGCAGAAAACACAATTTAGAATATAGAATAATTAATACTTAATATAAAAATTACAATATAGAATGTTGAACACAGAGTATAGAATATAGAATACAGAATACTGAATATAGGATTTAGAATATAGAATGTAGAACACAGAATATACAATATAGAATACGGAATGTAGAATATAGAATACAGAATATAGAATGTAGAAATCAGAGTATAGAACATAGAATAGAGTATATGGAAACCGAAATTTAGAACAAGGAATGCAGAATAAAGAATTTAGAATATAGAATACAGTATACTGAATATAGAATTTAGCATATAGTATTTAGAACACAGAATATGGAATGTAGAATACGGAATGAAGAATACTGAATACAGAATATATAATGTGGAACACAGAATTTAGAACATGGAAACCAGAATATAGAACACGGAATTTAGAACATGGAATGCAGGACACAGAATTTAGAATATAGAATACAGATTACGGAATATAGAATTTAGTATATAGAAAGTAGAACACAGAATTTAGAATATAGGATACGGAATGTAGAATATAGAATACAGAATATAGAATGTAGAACACAAAATATAGGATATGGAAAACAGAATACAGAACCCAAAATTTAGATCATGGAATGTAGAACACAGAATTTAGAGTATATAATACAGCATACTGAATATAAATTTTAAATTATAAAATATGGAACACAGAATATGGAATGTAGACTACGGAATGCAGAATATAGAATACAGAATGAAGAATAATGAGCACAAAATATAGAATGGAGAATATAGAACCCAGAATTAAGAACATGGAATGTAGAACAAAGAATATAGAATATAGAATACAGAATACTTAATATTGAATTAAGAAAATAGAACGTAGAACACAGAATATGGAATGTAGAATACGGAATGCCTAATATTGAATACAGAATATAGAATGTAGAACACAGAATTTAGAATATGGAAAACAGAATATAGAACCAAGAATTTAGAACATGGAATTTAGAACAAAGAATTTACAATACAGAAAGCAGATTACTGAATATAGACTTTAGAATATAGAATGTAGAACACGAAATTTAGAATATAGAGTATTGAATACTGAATATAGAATTTAGAATATAGAATGTAGAACACAGAATATAGAAAATAGAATACAGAATATGGAACACAAAATTTAGAACATGGAATTCACAACACAGAATTTAGAATATAGAATACCGAATACTGAATATACAGTATGAATATAAAATGTAGAACACAGAATTTAGAATACAGAATACAGAATACTGAATATAGAATTTTGAATATACAATGTAGAACACAGAATATGAAATATTGAATACGGAATTCAGAATATAGAATACAGAACAGAGAACACAAAATTTAGAAAATGGAATGCACAACACAGAATTTAGAATATAGAATACCGAATACTGAATATAGAATATGAATATACAATGTTGAACACAGAATTTAGAATATAGAATAAAGAATACTGAATATAGAATTTAGAATATAGAATGTAGAACACAGTATAGAATATAGAGTACGGAATACTGAATATAGAATTTAGAATATAGAATGTAGTACAGAGAATATATAATATAGAAGATGGAATGCAGTATATAGAATACAGAATATAGAATGTAGAACACAGAATATAGAATATAGAATAGAGTATATGGAAACCAAAATTTAGAACATGGAATGCAGAACACAGAATTTAGAATATAGAATACAGAATACTGAATATAGAATTTAGAATATAGAATTTAAAACACAGAATATGGAATGTAGAATACGGAATGCAGACTATTGTATACAAAATATAAAATGTAGAACACAGAATTTAGAATATGGAAAGCAGAATTTAGAACACGGAATTTAGAACATGGAATGCAAAAAACAGTATTTAGAATATTGAATACAGATTACTGAATATCGAATTTAGAATATAGAAAGTAGAACACAGAATTTAGTATATAGAATACATAATACTAAATATAGAATTTAGAATATAGAATGTAGAACACAGAATTTAAAATATAGATGATAGAATACTGAATATAGAATTTAGAATATAGAATTTAGAACACAGAATATAGAATTTAGAATAAAGAATAT
Organism: Vicugna pacos; assembly: GCF_048564905.1. Lineage (NCBI taxonomy): Eukaryota > Metazoa > Chordata > Mammalia > Artiodactyla > Camelidae > Vicugna > Vicugna pacos. Next base: position 59,922,595 of record NW_027328741.1, read on the forward strand.
AGAAGCCAAAATTTAACATGGAATGCAGAACCTAGAATTTAGAATATAGAATACCGAATACAAATAGAGAATATGAATATGCAATGTAGAACATAGAATTTAGAATACAGAATACAGAATACTGAATATAGAATTTAGACTATACAATGTAGAACACAGAATATAGAATATAGAATACGGAATGCAGAATATAGAATACAGAATATAGAATATAGAACACAGAACGTAGAATATGGAAAACAGAATTCAAAACCCAGAATTGAGAACATGGAATGAAGAACAGAGATTTAGAATATAGAAAACAGAATACTGAGTATAGAATTTCAAATATACAATGTTGAACACAGAATTAAGTATATAGAATAAAGAATACTGAATATTGAATTTAGAATATAGGATTTAGAACACAGAATATGGTATGTAGAAAACGGAATGCAAAATATTGTATACAGAATATACAATGTAAAACACAGAATTTAGAATATGGAAAGTAGAATATAGAACACGGAATTAAAACATGGAATGTAGAAAACAGAATTTATTATATAGAATACAGTATACTGAATATCGAATTTAGAATATAGAATGTAGAAAACAGAATATGGAATGTAGAATACGGAATGCACAATATTGAATACAGAATATAGAATGTAGAACACAGAATTTAGTATATAGGGTATATAATACTGAATATAGAATTTAGAATATAGAATGTGGAACACAGAATATAGAGTATAGAATACAGAATATAGAACCCAAAATTTAGAACATGGAATGCAGAACAGAGGATTTAGAATATAGAATACCGAATACAAATATAGAATATGAATATACAATGTAGAACACAGAATTTAGAATATAGAATACAGAATACTGAATGTACAATTTAGAATATACAATGTAGAACAATGAATATAGGATATAGAGTACGGAATGCAGAATAAAGAATACAGAAGTTAGAATATAGAACACAGAATATAGAATATGGAAAACAGAATACAAAACCCAGAATTGAGAAGATGGAATGACGAACATAGAATTTAGAATATAGAAAACCGAATACTGAATATAGAATTTCAAATATAGAATGTTGAACACAGAATTTAGAATATAGTATAAAGAATACTGAATATTGAATTTAGAATGTAGAATATAGAACACAGTATTTAGAATATAGATTAGAGAATATAGAACCCAGAATTTAGCACATGGGGTGCAGAAGACAGAATTTAGAATATACAATACAGAATAATGAGTATAGAATTTAGAATATAGAATATAGAACACAGAATATAGAATATAGACAACGGAATGCAGAATATAGAATATAGAGTATAGAATGATGAACACAAATTATAGAATACTGAATAGAGAATATAGAATCCAAAATTAAGAACATGGAATATAGAACACACAATTTAGAATATACAATACAGAATATTGAATTTCGAATTTAGAATATAGAATGTAGAACATAGAATATGTAATGTAGAATACCGAATGCAGAATATTGAATACAGAATATAGAACGTAGAACACAGTATAGAGAATATAGATTAAAGAATATAGAAACCAGAATTTAGAACATGGAATGCAGAACACACAATATAGAATATAGAATACATAAAACTGAATATAAAATTTAGAATATAGAATTTAGAACACAGAATATGGAATGTAGAATACGGAATGCAGAATACTGTATACAGAATATTCAATGTAGAACCCAGAATTTAGAATATGGAAAGCAGAATACAGAACACGGAATTAAAACATGGAATTAAGAAAACAGAATTTATTATATAGAATACAGTATACTAAATATTGAATTTAGAATATAGAATGTAGAACACAGAATATGGAATATAGAATACGTAATGCAGAATATTGAATACAGAATATAGAATGTAGAACACAGAATTAAGAATATTGATTATATAACACTGAATATAAAATTTAGAATATAGAATGTGGAACACAGAATATAGAGTATAGAATACAGAATATAGAACCCAAAATTTAGAACATGGAATGCAGAACAGAGGATTTTGAATATAGATCACCGAATACAAATATAGAATATGAATATACAATGTAGAACACAGAATTTAGAATATAGAATACAGAATACTGGATATACTATTTAGAATATACAATGTAGAAAAAGGAATGTAGAATATAGAATACGGAATGCAGAATATAGAATACAAAAGATATAATATAGAACACAAAATATAGAATATGGAAAACAGGATACAAAACACAGAATTGAGAACATGGAATGAAGAACATAGAATTTAGAATATAGAAAACCGAATACTGAATATAGAATTTCAAATATAGAATGTTGAACACAGAATTTAGAATATAGAATAAAGAATACTGAATATTGAATTTAGAAATTAGAATGTAGAACACAGTATTTAGAATATAGATTAGAGAATATGGAATCCAGAATTTAGCCCATGGAATGCAGAAGGCAGAATTTAGAATATAGAATACAGAATACTGAATATAGAATTTAGAATATAGAATGTAGAACACAGAATATTGAATATAGACTACGGAATGCAGAATAAAGTTTATAGAATATCGAATGATGAACAAATATTATAGAATATAGAATAGAGAATATAGAAACCAGAACTCAGAACATGGAATATAGAACACAGAATTTAGTATATAAAATACATAATACTGAATTTCGAATTTAGAATATAGAATGTAGAACACAGAATATGGAATGTAGAAAACGGAATGCAGAATATTGAATACAGAATATAGAATGTAGAACACAGATTTTAAAATATGGAAAAAGGAATATATAACCCAGAATTTAGAACATGCAATGCAGAACAGAATTTAGAATATAGAATACAGATTACTGAATATAGAATTTAGAATATAGATTGTAGAACACAGAATTTACACTATAGAATACAGAATTCTGAATATAAATTTTAGAATATAGTATGTAGAACACAGAATATAGAATATAGATTAGAGAATATAGAACCCAGAACTTAGAACGCAGAAAGCAGAACACAGAATTTAGAATATAGAATACTGAATACTTAATATAAAATTTACAATATAGAATGTTGAACAAAGAGTATAGAATATAGAATACGAAATACTGCATATAGGATTTAGAATATAGAATGTAGAACACAGAATATAGAATATAGAATACGGAATGCAGAATATAGAATACAGAATATAGAATGTAGAACACAGAATATAGAACAAAGAATAGAGTATATGTAACACACAATTTAGAACATGGAATGCAGAACACAGAATGTAGAATATAGAATACAGAATACTGAATATAGAATTTAGTATATAGAATGCAGAACACAGAACTTAGAACTTAGTATGCAGAATACTGAGTATAGAATTTAGAACATTGAATGCAGAACACAGAATTTAGAATATAGGATGCAGAATACTGTATATAGAAATTAGAATATAGAATGCATAATACAGGATATAGAATATAGACAAAGGAATGGGGAATATAGAATATAGAATATAGAATTAAGAAAACAAAATATAGAATAGAGAATAGAGAATATAGAATCCAGAATTGAGAAATGGAATGCAGAACAGAGAATTTATAATATATAATACAAAATAGTGAAAAAATATTTTAAAATATAGAATGTAGAACAAAGAATATAGAATATAGAATAGGGAATGCAGAATATTATATGTAGAATATAGAATGAAGAACACAAACATAGAATATAGAATAGTGAATATAGAACCCAGAAATTAGAACACGGAATGCAGAACACAGAATTTAGAAAATAGAACACAGAATTCTTAATATAAAGTTTAGAATATAGAATGTAGAACACAGAGTATAGAATATAGAATACGGAATACTGAATATAGAATTTAGAATATAGAATATAGAACACAGAATATAGAATATGGAAAACAGAATTCAAAACCCAGAATTGAGAACATGGAAAGAAGAATAGGGAATTTAGAATATAGAAAACAGAATACTAAATATAGAATTTCAAATATACAATGTTGAACACAGAATTAAGAATATAGAATAAAGAATACTGAATATTGAATTTAGAATATAGGATTTAGAACAGAGAATATGGTATGTAGAAAACGGAATGCAAAATAATGTATACAGAATATACAATGTAAAACACAGAATTTAGAATATGGAAAGTAGAATATAGAACACGGAATTAAAATATGGAATGTAGAAAACAGAATTTATTATATAGAATACAGTATACTGAATATCGAATTTAGAATATAGAATGTAGAACACAGACTATGGAATGTAGAATACGGAAAGCACAATATTGAATACAGAATATAGAATGCAGAACACAGAATTTAGAATATATAGTATATAATACTGAATATAGAATTTAGAATATAGAATGTGGAACACAGAATATAGACTATAGAATACAGAATATAGAACCCAAAATTTAGAACATGGAATGCAGAACAGAGGATTTAGAATATAGAATACCGAATACAAATATAGAATATGAATATACAATGTAGAACACAGAATTTAGAATATAGAATACAGAATACTGAATATACAATTTAGAATATACAATGTAGAACAATGAATATAGGATATAGAGTACGGAATGCAGAATAAAGAATACAGAAGTTAGAATATAGAACACAGAATATAGAATATGGAAAACAGAATACAAAACCCAGAATTGAGAACATGGAATGAAGAACATAGAATTTAGAATATAGAAAATCGAATACTGAATATAGAATTTCAAATATAGAATGTTGAACACAGAATTTAGAATAGAGAATAAAGAATACTGAATATTGAATTTAGAATGTAGAATATAGAACACAGTATTTAGAATATAGATTAGAGAATATAGAACCCAGAAATTAGCACAAGGGGTGCAGAAGACAGAATTTACAATATAGAATACAGAATACTGAGTATAGAATTTAGAATATAGAATATAGAACACAGAATATAGAATATAGACAACGGAATGCAGAATATAGAATATAGAGTATAGAATGATCAACACAAATTATAGAATATTGAATAGAGAATATTGAATCCAAAATTAGGAACATGGAATACAGAACACACAATTTAGAATATAGAATACAGAATATTGAATTTCGAATTTGGAATATAGAATGTAGAACATAGAATATGTAATGTAGAATACCGAATGCAGAATATTGAATACAGAATATAGAACGAAGAACACAGTATAGAGAATATAGATTAAACAATATAGAAACCAGAATTTAGAACATGGAATTCAGAACACAGAATTTACAATATAGAATAAAAATTACTGAATATAGAATTTAGAATATAGAATGCAGAACACAGAATTTAGAATATAGTATATAGAATACAGAATATAGAATTTAGAATATAGAATGTAGAACACAGAATATAGAATATAGAATACAGAATATAGAACACAAAATTTAGAACATGGAATGCACAACACAGAATTTAGAATATAGAATACAGAATACTGAATATAGAATTTAGAATATAGAATATAGAACACAGAGTATAGAATATAGAATACGGTATACTGAATATAGAATATAGAATATAGAATGTAGAACACAAAATATAGAATATAGAATATGGAATGCAGAATTTAGAATACAGAATATAGAATGTAGAACACAGAATATAGACTAAAGAATAGAGTATATGGAACGCAAAATTTAGAACATGGAATGCAGAACACACAATATAGAATATAGAATACATAATACTGAATATAAAATTTAGAATATAGAATTTAGAACACAGAATATGAAATGTAGAATACGGAATGCAGAATACTGTATACAGAACATACAATGTAGAACCCAGAATTTAGAATATGGAAAGAAGAATATAGAACACGGAATTAAAACATGGAATTTAGAAAACAGAATTTATTATATAGAATACAGTATACTGAATATTGAATTTAGAATATAGAATGTAGAACACAGAATATGGAATGTAGAATACGGAATGCAGAATATTGAATACAGAATATAGAATGTAGAACACAGAATTAAGAATATAAATTATATAACACTGAATATAAAATTTTGAATATAGAATGTAGAACACAGAATATAGAGTATAGAATACAGCATATAGAACCCAGAATTTAGAACATAGAATGCAGAACAGAGGATTTTGAATATAGAACACCGAATACAAATATAGAATATGAATATACAATGTACAACACATAATTTAGAATATAGAATACAGAATACTGGATATACAATTTAGAATATACAATGTAGAACAAGGAATGTAGAATATAGAATACGGAATGCAGAATATAGAATACAGAAGATAGAATATAGAACACAAAATATAGAATATGGAAAACAAGATACAAAACCCAGAATTGAGAACATGGAATTAAGAACATAGAATTTAGAATATAGGAAACCGAATACTGAATATAGAATTTCTAATATAGAATGTTGAACACAGATTTTAGAATATAGAATAAAGAATACTGAATATTGAATTTAGAATTTAGAATGTAGAACACAGTATTTAGAATACAGATTAGAGAATATAGAACCCAGAATTTAGCCCATGGAATGCAGAAGGCAGAATTTAGAATATAGAATACAGAATACTGAATATAGAATTTAGAATATAGATTGTAGAACGCAGAATATAGAATATAGACTACGGAATGCAGAATATAGTTTATAGAATATCGAATGATGAACAAAAATTATAGAATATAGAAAAGAGAATATAGAACTCAGAATTAAGAACATGGAATATAGAACACAGAATTTAGTATATAGAATACATAATACTGAATTTCGAATTTAGAATATAGAATGTAGAACACAGAATATGGAATGTAGAATACGGAATGCAGAATATAGAATACAGAATATAGAATGTAGAACACAGAATTTAGAATATAGAATAGAGTATATGGAACCCAAATTAAGAACATGGAATGAAGAGCACAGAATTTAGTATATAGAATACAGAATACTGAATATAGAATTTAGAATATAGAATGTAGAACACAGAATTTAGAATATATAATAAAGAATCCTGAAGATAGCATTTAGAATATAGAATGTAGAACACAGAATATAGAATATAGAATAGAGAATATAGAACCCAGAATTTAGAACATGGAATGCAGAACACAGAATATAGAATATAGAATACAGAATATTGAATATAGAATTTAGAGTAAAGAATGCAGAACACAGAATTTAGAATATAGGTTACGGAATGTAGAATATAGAATACAGAATATAGAATGTAGAACACAAAATATAGAATATGGAATACAGAATACAGAACCCAAAATTTAGAACATGGAATGTAGAACACAGAATTTAGAGTTTATAATACAGAATACTGAATATAAATTTTAGATTATAGAATGTAGAACACAGAATATGGAATGTAGAATACGGAATGCAGAATATTGAATACAGAATATAGAATGTAGAACACAAAATTTAGAATATGGAAAACAGAATATAGAACCCAGAATTTAGAACATGGAATGCAGAACACAGAATATAGAATATAGAATACAGATTACTGAGTATAGACTATAGAAGTTAGAATGTAGAACACACAATTTAGAATATAGAATACAGAATACTGAATATAGAATTTAGAATATATAATGTAGAAAACAGTATATGAAATATAGACTACGAAATGCAGAATATAGAATATAGAATGTAGAATAATGAGCACAAATCATAGAATAGAGAATATAGAACACAGAATTTAGAACATAGAATGTAGAACAAAGTATATAGAATATAGAATACAGAATACTTAATATCGAATTTAGAAAATAGAATGTAGAACACAGAATATGGAATGTAGAATACGGAATGCCTAATATTGAATACAGAATATAGAATGTAGAACACAGAATTTAGAATATGGAAAACAGAATATAGAACTAAGAATTTAGAACAGGGAATGCAGAACAAAGAATTTAGAATATAGAATGCAGATTACTGAATATAGAATTTAGAATACAGAATGTAGAACACAGAATTTAGAATACAGAGTATAGAATACTGAATATAGGATATAGAGTATAGAATACTGAAAATAGAATTTAGAATATAGAATGTAGAGCACAGAATATAGAATATAGTATACAGAATATAGAACAGAAAATTTAGAATATGGAATTGGCAACACAGTACTTAGAATATAGAATACCAAATACTTAATATAGAATTTAGTATATAGAGTGTAGAACACAGAGTATAGAATATAGAATACGGAATACTAAATTTAGAATTTAGAATATAGAATGTAGGACACAGAATATAGAATATAGAATATGGAATGCAGAATATAGAATACAGAATATAGAATATAGAATACAGAATATAGTATATAGAACACAGAATTTACAATATAGAATGCAGAATACTGAATATAGACTTTAGAATATAGAATTCAGAACACAGAATATGGAATGTAGAATACAGAATGCAGAATATTGTATACAGATTATACAATGTAGAACACAGAATTTAGAATATGGAAAGCAGAATAAAGAACACGGAATTTAGAACATGGAATTCAGAACACAGAATTTAGAATATAGAATACAGATTACTGAATATAGAGTTTAGAATATAGAAAGTAGAACACAGAATATAGTATATAGAATACAGAACACTGAATATAGAATTTAGAATATAGAACGTAGATCACAAAATATAGAATATAAAATACAGAATATAGAACACAAAATTTAGAACATGGAATCAGTACACAGAATTTAATATATAGAACAACGAATACTGAATATAGAATATGAATATACAATGTAGAACACAGAATTTAGAATATAGAATACAGATTACTGAATATAGAATTTAGATTATAGATTGTAAAACACAGAATTTACACTATAAAATAAAGATTACTGAATATAAATTTTAGAATATATTATGTAGAACACTGAATATAGAATATAGATTAGAGAATATAGAACCCAGAACTTAGAACGCAGAAAGCAGAACACAGAATTTAGAATATAAAATACTGAATACTTAATGTAAAATTTACAATATAGAATGTTGAACAAAGTGTATAGAATATAGAATACGAAATACTGAATATAGGATTTAGAATATAGAATGTAGAACACAGAATATAGAATATAGAATACGGAATGCAGCATATATAATACAGAATATAGAATGTAGAACACAGAATATAGAACAAAGAATATAGTATATGGAACACAAAATTTAGAATATGGAATGCACAACACAGAATGTAGAATATAGAATACAGAATACTGAATATAGAATTTAGTATATAGTATGCAGAACACAGAATTTAGAACTTAGTATGTAGAATACTGAGTATAGAATTTAGAACATTGAATGCAGAACACAGAATTTAGATTATAGGATGCAGAATACTGTATATAGAATTTAGAATATAGAATGCATAACACAGAATACAGAATATAGAAAAAGGAATGGGGAATATAGAATATAGAATATAGAATGAATAAAACAAAATATAGAATAGAGAATAGAGAATTCAGAACCCAGAATTGAGAAATGGAACGCAGAAGAGAGAATTTAGAATATAGAATACAAAATACTGAAAAAATATTTTAAAATATCGAATGTAGAACAAAGAATATAGAATATAGAATAGCGAATGCAGAATATTATATGTAGAATATAGAATGAAGAACACAAACATAGAATATAGAATAGTGAATATAGAACCCAGAAATTAGAACACGGAATGCAGAACACAGAATTTAGAATATAGAACACAGAATTCTTAATATAAAGTTTAGAATATAGAATGTAGAACACAGAGTATAGAATATAGAATACGGAATACTGAATATAGAATTTAGAATATAGAATGTAGAACACAGAATACAGAATACGGAATGCAGAATATACAATACAGTATATAGACTGCAGACCACAGAATATAGAATATGGAAAATAGAATACAGAACTCAAAATTTAGAACATGGAATGCAGAGCTCAGAATTTAGAATATAGTATACAGAATACTCAATATAGAATTTAGAACATTGAATGAAGAACATAGAATTTAGAATATACAATTCAGAATAATGTATATTGAATTCAGAATATAGAATGAATAACACGATATATAGAATATAGATTACGGAATCGAGAATATAGGAGGTTGAATATAGAATGAAGAACACAAAATATAGAATATAGAATACAGAATATAGAAACCCGAATTTAGAAATGGAATATGGAACAGAGAATTTAGAATATAGAATACAGGATACTGAATAAATATTTTAGAATATACAATGTAGAACACAGAATATAGAATATAGAATAGGGAATGCAGAATATAGTTTGTAGATTATAGAATGAAGAACAGAAATATAGAATATATAATAGTGAATATAGAACCCAGAAATTAGAACACAGATAGCAGATCACAGAATGTAGAATATAGAATACAGAATACTTAATATAAAATTTAGAATACAGAATGTTGAACACATAGTATAGAGTATATAATACGGAATACTGTATATAGAATTTTGAATATAGAATGTAGAACACAGAATATAGAATATAGAGTATAGATTTCTGAATATAGAATTTAGAATATAGAATGTAGAACACAGAATATAGAATATAGAATACAGAATATAGAACTCAAAATTTAGAACATGGAATGCAGAAAATGGAATTTAGAATATAGAATAGCGAATACTGAATATAGAATATGAATATACAATGTAGAACACAGAATTTAGAATATAGAATACAGATTACTGAATTTAGAATTTACAATATACAATTTAGAACACAGAATTTGGAATATAGAATACAGAGTACTGAATACAGAATTTAGAATATAGAATTTAGAACACAGAAAATAGAATATAGACAACCAAATGCAGAATATAGAAACTAGAATATAGAATAATGAGCACAAAATATAGAATAGAGTATATAGAACCCAGAATTTAGAACATGGAATGCTGAACAAAGAATTTAGAATATAGAATACCGAATACAATATATAGAATATGAATATACATTGTAGAACACAGAATTTAGAATATAGAATAGAGAATACTGAATATAGAATATGAATATACAATGTAGAACACAGAATAAAGAATATAGAATACAGAATGCAGAATATAGAATACAGAATATAGAATGTAGAACACAGAATATAGAATATGGAAAACAGAACACAAAACCCAGAATTGAGAAGATGGAATGCAGAACACAGAATTTAGAATATAGAAAACAAAAAACTGAATATAGAATTTCGAATATAGATTGTAGAACACAGAATTTACAATATAGAATAAAGAAAACTGAATATAAATTTTAGAATATAGTATGTAGAACACAGAATATAGAATAGAGAATAGAGAATAGAGGACCCAGAAATTAGAACACAGAAAGCAGAACACACAATTTAGAATATAGAATAATTAATACTTAATATAAAATTTACAATATAGAATGTTGAACACAGAGTATAGAATATAGAATAGAGAATACTGAATATAGGATTTAGAATATAGAATGTAGAACACAGAATATTCAATATAGAATACGGAATGTAGAATATAGAATACAGAATATAGAATGTAGAACACAGAGTATAGAACATAGAATAGAGTATATGGAAACCGAAATTCAGAACAAGGAATGCAGAATAAAGAATTTAGAATATAGAATACAGTATACTGAATATAGAATTTGCATATAGTATTTAGAACACAAAATATGAAATGTAGAATACGGAATGCAGAATACTGAATACAGAATATACAATGTGGAACACAGAATTTAGAACATGGAAACCAGAATATAGAACACGGAATTTAGAACATGGAATGCAGGACACAGAATTTAGAATATAGAATACAGATTACGGAATATAGAATTTAGAAAATAGAAAGTAGAACACAGAATTTAGAATATAGGATACGGAATGTAGAATATAGAATACAGAATATAGAATGTAGAACACAAAATATAGGATATGGAAAACAGAATACAGAACCCAAAATTTAGATCATGGAATGTAGAGCACAGAATTTAGAGTATATAATACAGCATACTGAATATAAATTTTAAATTATAAAATATGGAACACAGAATATGGAATGTAGACTACGGAATGCAGAATATAGAATATAGAATGTAGAATAATGAGCACAAAATATATAATAGAGAATATAGAACCCAGAATTTAGAACATGGAATGTTGAACAAAGAATATAGAATATAGAATACAGAATACTTAATATCGAATTAAGAAAATAGAACGTAGAACACAGAATATGGAATGTAGAATACGGAATGCCTAATATTGAATACAGAATATAGAATGTAGAACACAGAATTTAGAATATGGAAAACAGAATATAGAACTAAGAATTTAGAACATGGAATGGAGAACAAAGAATTTACAATACAGAATGCAGATTACTGAATATAGACTTTAGAATATAGAATATAGAACACGAAATTTAGAATATATAGTATTGAATACTGAATATAGAATTTAGAAAATAGAATGTAGAACACAGAATATAGAAAATAGAATACAGAATATGGAACACAAAATTTAGAACATGGAATGCACAACACAGAATTTAGAATATAGAATACCGAATACTGAATATACAATATGAATATACAATGAAGAACACAGAATTTAGAATACAGAATACAGAATACTGAATATAGAATTTTGAATATACAATGTAGAACACAGAATATGAAATATTGAATACGGAATTCAGAATATAGAATACAGAACAGAGAACACAAAATTTAGAAAATGGAATGCACAACACAGAATTTAGAATATAGAATACCGAATACTGAATATAGAATATGAATATACAATGTTGAACACAGAATTTAGAATATAGAATAAAGAATACTGAATATAGAATTTAGAATATAGAATGTAGAACACAGTATAGAATATAGAGTACGGAATACTGAATATAGAATTTAGAATATAGAATGTAGTACAGAGAATATATAATATAGAATATGGAATGCAGTATATAGAATACAGAATATAGAATGTAGAACACAGAATATAGAATATAGAATAGAGTATATGGAAAACAAAATTTAGAACATGGAATGCAGAATACAGAATTTAGAATATAGAATACAGAATACTGAATATAGAATTTAGAATATAGAATTTAAAACACAGAATATGGAATGTAGAATACGGAATGCAGACTATTGTATACAAAATATAAAATGTAGAACACAGAATTTAGAATATGGAAAGCAGAATATAGAACACGGAATTTAGAACATGGAATGCAAAAAACAGTATTTAGAATATAGAATACAGATTACTGAATATCGAATTTAGAATATAGAAAGTAGAACACAGAATTTAGTATATAGAATACATAATACTAAATATAGAATTTAGAATATAGAATGTAGAACACAGAATTTAAAATATAGATGATAGAATACTGAATATAGAATTTAGAATATAGAATTTAGAACACAGAATATAGAATTTAGAATAAAGAATATAGAAACCAAAATTAAACATGGAATGCAGAACAGAGAATTTAGAATATAGAATACCGAATACAAATAGAGAATATGAATATGCAATGTAGAACATAGAATTTAGAATACAGAATACAGAATACTGAATATAGAATTTAGACTATACAATGTAGAACACAGAATATAGAATATAGAATACGGAATGCAGAATATAGAATACAGAATATAGAATATAGAACACAGAATATAGAATATGGAAAACAGAATTCAAAACCCAGAATTGAGAACATGGAATGAAGAACAGAGATTTAGAATATAGAAAACAGAATACTGAGTATAGAATTTCAAATATACAATGTTGAACACAGAATTAAGAATATAGAATAAAGAATACTGAATATTGAATTTAGAATATAGGATTTAGAACACAGAATATGGTATGTAGAAAACGGAATGCAAAATATTGTATACAGAATATACAATGTAAAACACAGAATTTAGAATATGGAAAGTAGAATATAGAACACGGAATTTAAACATGGAATATAGAAAACAGAATTTATTATATAGAATACAGTATACTGAATATCGAATTTAGAATATAGAATGTAGAAAACAGAATATGGAATGTAGAATACGGAATGCACAATATTGAATACAGAATATAGAATGTAGAACACAGAATTTAGTATATAGAGTATATAATACTGAATATAGAATTTAGAATATAGAATGTGGAACACAGAATATAGAGTATAGAATACAGAATATAGAACCCAAAATTTAGAACATGGAATGCAGAACAGAGGATTTAGAATATAGAATACCGAATACAAATATAGAATATGAATATACAATGTAGAACACAGAATTTAGAATATAGAATACAGAATACTGAATATACAATTTAGAATATACAATGTAGAACAATGAATATAGGTTATAGAGTACGGAATGCAGAATAAAGAATACAGAAGTTAGAATATAGAACACAGAATATAGAATATGGAAAACAGAATACAAAACCCAGAATTGAGAACATGGAATGAAGAACATAGAATTTAGAATATAGAAAATCGAATACTGAATATAGAATTTCAAATATAGAATGTTGAACACAGAATTTAGAATATAGAATAAAGAATACTGAATATTGAATTTAGAATGTAGAATATAGAACACAGTATTTAGAATATAGATTAGAGAATATAGAACCCAGAATTTAGCACAAGGGGTGCAGAAGACAGAATTTAAAATATAGAATACAGAATACTGAGTATAGAATTTAGAATATAGAATATAGAACACAGAATATAGAATATAGACAACGGAATGCAGAATATAGAATATAGAGTATAGAATGATGAACACAAATTATAGAATATTGAATAGAGAATATAGAATCCAAAATTAAGAACATGGAATATAGAACACACAATTTAGAATATAGAATACAGAATATTGAATTTCGAATTTGGAATATAGAATGTAGAACATAGAATATGTAATGTAGAATACCAAATGCAGAATATTGAATACAGAATATAGAACGAAGAACACAGTATAGAGAATATAGATTAAAGAATATAGAAACCAGAATTTAGAACATGGAATGCAGAACACAGAATTTACAATATAGAATAAAAATTACTGAATATAGAATTTAGAATATAGAATGCAGAACACAGAATTTAGAATATAGTATATAGAATACAGAATATAGAATTTAGAATATAGAATGTAGAACACAGAATATAGAATATAGAATAAAGAATATAGAACACAAAATTTAGAACATGGAATGCACAACACAGAATTTAGAATATAGAATACAGAATACTGAATATAGAATTTAGAATATAGAATATAAAACACAGAGTATAGAATATAGAATACGGTATACTGAATATAGAATATAGAATATAGAATGTAGAACACAAAATATAGAATATAGAATATGGAATGCAGAATTTAGAATACAGAATATAGAATTTAGAACACAGAATATAGACTATAGAATAGAGTATATGGAACGCAAAATTTAGAACATGGAATGCAGAACACACAATATAGAATATAGAATACATAAAACTGAATATAAAATTTTGAATATAGAATTTAGAACACAGAATATGGAATGTAGAATACGGAATGCAGAATACTGTATACAGAACATACAATGTAGAACCCAGAATTTAGAATATGGAAAGAAGAATATAGAACACGGAATTAAAACATGGAATTTAGAAAACAGAATTTATTATATAAAATACAGTATACTGAATATTGAATTTAGAATATAGAATGTAGAACACAGAATATGGAATGTAGAATACGGAATGCAGAATATTGAATACAGAACATAGAATGTAGAACACAGAATTAAGAATATAGATTATATAACACTGAATATAAAATTTAGAATATAGAATGTAGAACACAGAATATAGAGTATAGAATACAAAATATAGAACCCAAAATTTAGAACATGGAATGCAGAATAGAGGATTTTGAATATAGAACACCGAATACAAATATAGAATATGAATATACAATTTAGAACACATAATTTAGAATATAGAATACAGAATACTGGATATACAATTTAGAATATACAATGTAGAACAAGGAATGCAGAATATAGAATACAGAAGATAGAATATAGAACACAAAATATAGAATATGGAAAACAGGATACAAAACCCAGAATTGAGAACATGGAATGAAGAACATAGAATTTAGAATGTAGAAAACCGAATACTGAATATAGAATTTCTAATATAGAATGTTGAACACAGAATTTAGACTATAGAATAAAGAACACTGAATATTGAATTTAGAATTTAGAATGTAGAACACAGTATTTAGAATACAGATTAGAGAATATAGAACCCAGAATTTAGCCCATGGAATGCAGAAGGCAGAATTTAGAATATAGACTACAGAATACTGAATATAGAATTTAGAATATAGAATGTAGAACACAGAATATAGAATATAGACTACGGAATGCAGAATATAGTTTATAGAATATCGAATGATGAACAAAAATTATAGAATATAGAATAGAGAATATAGAACCCAGAATTTAGAACATGGAATGCAGAACACAGAATATAGAATATAGAATACAGAATATTGAATATAGAATTTAGAATAAAGAATGCAGAACACAGAATTTAGAATATAGGTTACGGAATGTAGAATATAGAATACAGAATATAGAATGTAGAACACAAAATATAGAATATGGAAAACAGAATACAGAACCCAAAATTTAGACCATGGAATGTAGAACACAGAATTTAGAGTTTATAATACAGAATACTGAATATAAATTTTAGATTATAGAATGTAGAACACAGAATATGGAATGTAGAATACGGAATGCAGAATATTGAATACAGAATATAGAATGTAGAACACAAAATTTAGTATATAGAGTATATAATACTGAATATAGAATTTAGAATATAGAATGTGGAACACAGAATATAGAGTATAGAATACAGAATATAGAACCCAAAATTTAGAACATGGAATGCAGAACAGAGGATTTAGAATATAGAATACCGAATACAAATATAGAATATGAATATACAATGTAGAACACAGAATTTAGAATATAGAATACAGAATACTGAATATACAATTTAGAATATACAATGTAGAACAATGAATATAGGATATAGAGTACGGAATGCAGAATAAAGAATACAGAAGTTAGAATATAGAACACAGAATATAGAATATGGAAAACAGAATACAAAACCCAGAATTGAGAACATGGAATGAAGAACATAGAATTTAGAATATAGAAAATCAAATACTGAATATAGAATTTCAAATATAGAATGTTGAACACAGAATTTAGAATATAGAATAAAGAATACTGAATATTGAATTTAGAATGTAGAATATAGAACACAGTATTTAGAATATAGATTAGAGAATATAGAACCCAGAATTTAGCACAAGGGGTGCAGAAGACAGAATTTAAAATATAGAATACAGAATACTGAGTATAGAATTTAGAATATAGATTATAGAACACAGAATATTGAATATAGACAACGGAATGCAGAATATAGAATATAGAGTATAGAATGATGAACACAAATTATAGAATATTGAATAGAGAATATAGAATCCAAAATTAAGAACATGGAATATAGAACACACAATTTAGAATATAGAATACAGAATATTGAATTTCGAATTTGGAATATAGAATGTAGAACATAGAATATGTAATGTAGAATACCGAATGCAGAATATTGAATACAGAATATAGAACGAAGAACACAGTATAGAGAATATAGATTACAGAATATAGAAATCAGAATTTAGAACATGGAATGCAGAACACAGAATTTACAATATAGAATAAAGATTACTGAATATAGAATTTAGAATATAGAATGCAGAACACAGAATTTAGAATATAGAATATAGAATACAGAATATAGAATTTAGAATATAGAATGTAGAACACAGAATATAGAATATAGAATACAGAATATAGAACACAAAATTTAGAACATGGAATGCACAACACAGAATTTAGAATATAGAATACAGAATACTGAATATAGAATTTAGAATATAGAATGTAGAACACAGAATTTAGAATATATAATAAAGAATACTGAATATAGAATTTAGAATATATAATGTAGAACACAGAATATAGAATATAGAATAGAGAATATAGAACCCAGAATTTAGAACATGGAATGCAGAACACAGAATATAGAATATAGAATACAAATATTGAATATAGAATTTAGAATAAAGAATGCAGAACACAGAATTTAGAATATAGGTTACGGAATGTAGAATATAGAATACAGAATATAGAATGTAGAACACAAAATATAGAATATGGAAAACAGAATACAGAACCCAAAATTTAGAACATGGAATGTAGAACACAGAATTTAGAGTTTATAATACAGAATACTGAATATAAATTTTAGATTATAGAATGTAGAACACAGAATATGGAATGTAGAATACGGAATGCAGAATATTGAATACAGAATATAGAATGTAGAACACAAAATTTAGAATATGGAAAACAGAATATAGAACCCAGAATTTACAACATGGAATGCAGAACACAGAATTTAGAATATAGAATACAGATTACTGAATATAGAATATAGAATTTACAATGTAGAACACACAATTTAGAATATAGAATACAGAATACTGAATATAGAATTTAGAATATAGAATGCAGAAAACAGTATATAGAATATAGACTACGGAATGCAGAATATAGAATATAGAATGTAGAATAATGAGCACAAAACATAGAATAGAGAATATAGAACCCAGAATTTAGAACATAGAATGTAGAACAAAGAATATAGAATATAGAATACAGAATACTTAATATCGAATTTAGAAAATAGAATGTAGAACACAGAATATGGAATGTAGAATACGGAATGCCTAATATTGAATACAGAATATAGAATGTAGAACTCAGAATTTAGAATATGGAAAACAGAATATAGAACTAAGAATTTAGAACATGGAATGCAGAACAAAGAATTTAGAATATAGAATGCAGATTACTGAATATAGAATTTAGAATATAGAATGTAGAACACAGAATTTAGAATACAGAGTATAGAATACTGAATATAGAATATAGAATGTAGAACACAGAATATAGAAAATAGAATACAGTATATAGAACACAAAATTTAGAACATGGAATGCACAACACAGAATTTAGAATATAGAATACAGAATACTGAATATAGAATATGAATATAAAATGTAGAACACAGAATTTAGAATACAGAATACAAAATACTAAATATAGAATTTAGAATATACAATGTAGAACACAGAATATGGAATATAGAATACCGAATTCAAAATATAGAATACAGAATATAGAACACAAAATTTAGAAAATGGAATGCACAACACAGAATTTAGAATATAGAATACCGAATACTGAATTTAGAATATTAATATACAATGTTGAACACAGAATTTAGAATATAGAATAATGAATACTGAATATAGAATTTAGAATATAGAATATAGAACACAATATAGAATATAGAATACGGAATACTGAATATAGAATTTAGAATATACAATGTAGAACACAGAATATAGAATATGGAAAACAGAATACAAAACCCAAAATTGAGAACATGGAATAAAGAACATAGAATTTAGAATATAGAAAACCGAATACTGAATATAGAATTTCAAATATAGAATGTTGAACACAGAATTTGGAATATAGAATAAAGAATACTGAATATTGAATTTAGAATGTAGAATGTAGAACACAGTATTTAGAATATAGATTAGAGAATATAGAACTCAGAATTTAGCACATGGAATGCAGAAGACAGAATTTAAAATATAGAATACAGAATACTGAATATAGAATTTAGAATATAGAATGTAGAACACAGAATACAGAATATAGACTACAGAATGCAGAATATCGTTTATAGAATATAGAATAATGAACACAAATTATAAAATATAGAATAGAGAATATAGAACCCAGAATTAAGAACATGGAATATAGAACACAGAATTTACTATATAGAATACATAATACTGAATATAGAATTTAGAATATAGAATGTAGAACACAGAATATAGAGTATAGAGTATAGAATACTGAATATAGAATTTAGAATATAGAATGTAGAGCACAGAATATAGAATATAGAATACAGAATATAGAACAGAAAATTTAGAAAATGGAATGGGCAACACAGAACTTAGAATATAGAATACCAAATACTTAATATAGAATTTAGAATATAGAGTGTAGAACACAGAGTATAGAATATAGAATACGGAATACTAAATATAGAATATAGAATATAGAATGTAGGACACAGAATATAGAATATAGAATATGGAATGCAGAATATAGAATACAGAATATAGAATATAGAATACAGAATATATTATATAGAACCCAGAATTTACAATATAGAATACAGAATACTGAATATAGAATTTAGAATATAGAATTTAGAACACAGAATATGGAATGTAGAATACGGAATGCAGAATATTATATACAGATTATACAATGTAGAACAGAGAATTTAGAATATGGAAAGCAGAATATAGAACACGGAATTTAGAACATGGAATGCAGAACACAGTATTTAGAATATAGAATACAGATTACTGAATATAGAATTTAGAATATAGAAAGTAGAACACAGAATTTAGTCTATAGAATACAGAACACTGAATATAGAATTTAGAATATAGAACGTAGATCACAAAATATAGAATATAAAATACAGAATATAGAACACAAAATTTAGAACATAAAATCAGTACACAGAATTTAATATATAGAACACCGAATACTGAATATTGAATATGAATATACAAAGTAGAACACAGAATTTAGAATATAGAATACAGATTACTGAATATAGAATTTAGAATATAGATTGTAGAACACAGAATTTACACTATAGAATAAAGACTACTGAATATAAATTTTAGAATATATTATGTAGAACACTGAATATAGAATATAGATTAGAGAATATAGAACCCAGAACTTAGAACGCAGAAAGCAGAACACAGAATTTAGGATATAGAATACTGAATACTTAATATAAAATTTACAATATAGAATGTTGAACAAAGAGTATAGAATATAGAATACGAAATAATGAATATAGGATTTAGAATATAGAATGTAGAACACAGAATATAGAATATAGAATACGGAATGCAGAATATAGAATACAGAATAAGGAATATAGAACACAGAATATTGAATATGGAAAACAGAATTCAAAACCCAGAATTGAGAACATGGAATGAAGAACAGAGAATTTAGAATATAGAAAACAGAATACTGAATATAGAATTTCAAATATACAATGTTGAACACAGAATTAAGAATATAGAATAAAGAATACTGAATATTGAATTTAGAATATAGGATTTAGAACACAGAATATGGTATGTAGAAAACGGAATGCAAAATATTGTATACAGAATATACAATATAAAACACGGAATTTAGAAAATGGAGTGGAATATAGAACACGGAATTAAAACATGGAATGTAGAAAACAGAATTTATTATATAGAATACAGTATACTGAATATCGAATTTAGAATATAGAATGTAGAACACAGAATATGGAATGTAGAATACGGAATGCACAATATTGAATACAGAATATAGAATGCAGAACACAGAATTTAGAATATAGAGTATATAATACTGAATATAGAATTTAGAATATAGAATGTGGAAAACAGAATATAGAGTATAGAATATAGAATATAGAACCCAAAATTTAGAAAATGGAATGCAGAACAGAGGATTTAGAATATAGAATACCGAATACAAATATAGAATATGAATATACAATGTAGAACACAGAATATAGAATATGGAAAACAGAATACAAAACCCAGAATTGAGAACATGGAATGAAGAACATAGAATTTAGAATATAGAAAATCGAATACTGAATATAGAATTTCAAATATAGAATGTTGAACACAGAATTTAGAATATAGAATAAAGAATACTGAATATTGAATTTAGAATGTAGAATATAGAACACAGTATTTAGAATATAGATTAGAGAATATAGAACCCAGAATATAGCACAAGGGGTGCAGAAGACAGAATTTACATTATAGAACACAGAATACTGAGTATAGAATTTAGAATATAGAATATAGAACACAGAATATAGAATATAGACAACGGAATGCAGAATATAGTATATAGAGTATAGAATGATGAACACAAATTATAGAATATTGAATAGAGAATATAGAATCCAAAATTAAGAACATGGAATATAGAAGACACAATTTAGAATATAGAATACAGAATATTGAATTTCGAATTTGGAATATAGAATGTAGAACATACAATATGTAATGTAGAATACCGAATGCAGAATATTGAATACAGAATATAGAACGAAGAACACAGTATAGAGAATATAGATTAAAGAATATAGAAACCAGAATTTAGAACATGGAATGCAGAACACAGAATTTACAATATAGAATAAAAATTACTGAATATAGAATTTAGAATATAGAATGCAGAACACAGAATTTAGAATATAGAATACAGAATATAGAACACAAAATTTAGAACATGGAATGCACAACACAGAATTTAGAATATAGAATACAGAATACTGAATATAGAATTTAGAATATAGAATATAGAACACAGAGTATAGAATATAGAATACGGTATACTGAATATAGAATATAGAATATAGAATGTAGAACACAAAATATAGAATATAGAATATGGAATGCAGAATTTAGAATACAGAATATAGAATGTAGAACACAGAATATAGACTATAGAATAGGGAATGCAGAATATAGTATGTAGAATACAGAATGAAGAACACAAATATAGAATATATAATAGTGAATATAGAACCCACAACTTTGAACACGGATAGCAGTACACAGAATGTAGAATATAGAAAACAGAATACTTAATATAAAATTTAGAATACAGAATGTTGAACACATAGTATAGAATATGTAATACGGAATACTGAATATAGAATTTATAATTTAGAATGTAGGACAGAAAATAGAATATAGAATACAGAATTCAGAATATAGAATACAGATTATAGAATGTAGAACACAGAATATAGAATATAGAATAGAGAATATAGAACCCAGAATTTAGAACATGGAATGCAGAACACAGAACATAGAATATAGAATACAGAATACTGAATATAGAATTTAGAATAAAGAATGCAAAACACAGAATTTAGAATATAGGATACGGAATGTGGAATAAAGAATACAGAATTTAGAATGTAGAACACAAAATATAGAATATGGAAAACAGAATAAAGAACCCAAAATTTACAACATGGAATGTAGAACACAGAATTTAGAGTTTATAATACAGAATACTGAATATAAATTTTAGATTATAGAATGTAGAACACAGAACATGGAATGTAGAATACGGAATGCAGAATATTGAATACAGAATATAGAATGTAGAACACAAAATTTAGAATATGGAAAACAGAACATAGAACCCAGAATTTAGAACATGGAATGCAGAAGACAGAATTTAGAATATAGAAAACAAAAAACTGAATATAGAATTTGGAATATAGATTGTAGAACACAGAATTGACAATATAGAATAAAGAAAACTGAATATAAATTTCAGAATATAGTATGTAGAACACAGAATATAGAATAGAGAATAGAGAATAGAGAACCCAGAAATTAGAACACAGAAAGCAGAACACAGAATTTAGAATATAGAATAATTAATACTTAATATAAAATTTACAATATAGAATGTTGAACACAGAGTATAGAATATAGAATACGGAATACTGAATATAGGATTTAGAATATAGAATGTAGAACACAGAATATACAATATATAATACGGAATGTAGAATATAGAATACAGAATATAGAATGTAGAACACAGAGTATAGAACATAGAATAGAGTATATGGAAACCGAAATTTAGAAAATGGAATGCAGAATAAAGAATATAGAATATAGAATACAGTATACTGAATATAGAATTTAGAATATAGAATTTAGAACACAGAATATGGAATGTAGAATACGGAATGCAGAATATTATATACAGAATATACAATGTGGAACACAGAATTTAGAACATGGAAACCAGAATATAGAACACGGAATTTAGAACATGGAATGCAGAACACAGAATTTAGAATATAGAATACAGATTACTGAATATAGAATTTAGAATAAAGAATGCAGAACACAGAATTTAGAATATAGGTTACGGAATGTAGAATATAGAATACAGAATATAGAATGTAGAACACAAAATATAGAATATGGAAAACAGAATACAGAACCCAAAATTTAGAACATGGAATGTAGAACACAGAATTTAGAGTTTATAATACAGAATACTGAAAATAATTTTAGATTATAGAATGTAGAACACAGAATATGGAATGTAGAATACGGAATGCAGAATATTGAATACAGAATATAGAATGTAGAACACAAAATTTAGAATATGGAAAACAGAATATAGAACCCAGAATTTACAACATGGAATGCAGAACACAGAATTTAGAATATAGAATACAGATTACTGAATATAGTATATAGAATTTAGAATGTAGAACACACAATTTAGAATATAGAATACAGAATACTGAATATAGAATTTAGAATATAGAATGAAGAAAAGAGTATATAGAATATAGACTACGGAATGCAGAATATAGAATATAGAATGTAGAATAATGAGCACAAAACATAGAATAGAGAATATAGAACCCAGAATTTAGAACATAGAATGTAGAACAAAGAATATAGAATATAGAATACAGAATACTTAATATCGAATTTAGAAAATAGAATGTAGAACACAGAATATGGAATGTAGAATACGGAATGCCTAATATTGAATACAGAATATAGAATGTAGAACACAGAATTTAGAATATGGAAAACAGAATATAGATCTAAGAATTTAGAACATGGAATGCAGAACAAAGAATTTAGAATATAGAATGCAGATAACTGAATATAGAATTTAGAATGTAGAATGTAGAACACAGAATTTAGAATACAGAGTATAGAATACTGAATATACAATAAAGAATATAGAATGTAGAACACAGAATATAGAAAATAGAATACAGTATATTGAACACAAAATTTAGAACATGGAATGCACAACACAGAATTTAGAATATAGAATA
The DNA here is from genome assembly GCF_048564905.1 of Vicugna pacos. Classification (NCBI taxonomy): domain Eukaryota; kingdom Metazoa; phylum Chordata; class Mammalia; order Artiodactyla; family Camelidae; genus Vicugna; species Vicugna pacos. The sequence continues at coordinate 59,947,953 of NW_027328741.1, forward strand.
CTGAATACTGAATATAGAATATGAATATAAAATGTAGAACACAGAATTTAGAATACAGAATACAGAATACTGAAGATAGAATTTAGAATATACAATGTAGAACACAGAATATGGTATATAGAATACCGAATTCAGAATATAGAATACAGAAAATAGAACACAAAATTTAGAAAATGGAATGCACAACACAGAATTTAGTATATAGAATACCGAATACTGAATATAGAATATTAATATACAATGTTGAACACAGAATTTAGAATATAGAATAATGAATACTGAATATAGAATTTAGAATATAGAATATAGAACACAATATAGAATATAGAATACGGAATACTGAATATAGAATTTAGAATATACAATGTAGAACACAGAATATATAATATAGAATATGGAATGCAGAATATAAAATACAGAATATAGAATGTAGAACACAGAATATAGAATATAGAATAGAGTATATGGAAACCGAAATTTAGAACATGGAATGCAGAATACAGAATTTAGAATATAGAATACAGAATACTTAATATAGAATTTAGAATATACAATGTAGAACACAGAATATAGAATATGGAAAACAGAATACAAAACCCAGAATTGAGAACATGGAATAAAGAACATAGAATTTAGAATATAGAAAACCGAATACTGAATATAGAATTTCAAATATAGAATGTTGAACACAGAATTTGGAATACAGAATAAAGAATTCTGAATATTGAATTTAGAATGTAGAATGTAGAACACAGTATTTAGAATATAGATTAGAGAATATAGAACCCAGAATTTAGCACATGGAATGCAGAAGACAGAATTTAAAATATAGAATACAGAATACTGAATATAGAATTTAGAATATAGAATGTAGAACACAGAATACAGAATATAGACTACAGAATGCAGAATATCGTTTATAGAATATAGAATAATGAACACAAATTATAGAATATAGAATAGAGAATATAGAACCCAGAATTAAGAACATGGAATATAGAACACAGAATTTAGTATATAGAATACATAATACTGAATTTCGAATTTAGAATATAGAATGTAGAACACAGAATATGGAATGTAGAATACGGAATGCAGAATATTGAATACAAAATATAGAATGTAGAACACAGAATTTAAAATATGGAAAAAGGAATATATAACCCATAATTTAGAACATGGAATGCAGAACACAAAATTTAGAATATAGAATACAGATTACTGAATATAGAATTTAGAATATAGAATGTACAACACAGAATATAGAATATAGAGTATAGAATACGGAAAATAGAATTTAGAATATAGAATGTAGAGCACAGAATATAGAATATAGAATACAGAATATAGAACAGAATATTTAGAACATGGAATGGGCAACACAGAACTTAGAATATAGAATACCAAATACTTAATATAGAATTTAGAATATAGAGTATAGAACACAGAGTATAGAATATAGAATACGGAATACTAAATATAGAATTTAGAATATAGAATGTAGGACACAGAATATAGAATATAGAATATGGAATGCAGAATATAGAATACAGAATATAGAATATAGAATACAGAATATAGTATATAGAACACAGAATTTACAATATAGAATACAGAATACTGAATATAGAATTTAGAATATAGAATTTAGAACACAGAATATGGAATGTAGAATACGGAATGCAGAATATTGAATACAGAATATAGAATGTAGAACACAAAATTTAGAATATGGAAAACAGAATATAGAACCCAGAATTTACAACATGGAATGCAGAACACAGAATTTAGAATATAGAATACAGATTACTGAATATAGAATATAGAATTTACAATGTAGAACACACAATTTAGAATATAGAATACAGAATACTGAATATAGAATTTAGAATATAGAATGCAGAAAACAGTATATAGAATATAGACTACGGAATGCAGAATATAGAATATAGAATGTAGAATAATGAGCACAAAACATAGAATAGAGAATATAGAACCCAGAATTTAGAACAAAGAATATAGAATATAGAATACACAATACTTAATATCGAATTTAGAAAATAGAATGTAGAACACAGAATATGGAATGTAGAATACGGAATGCCTAATATTGAATACAGAATATAGAATGTAGAACACAGAATTTAGAATATGGAAAACAGAATATAGAACTAAGAATTTACAACATGGAATGCAGAACAAAGAATTTAGAATATAGAATGCAGATTACTGAATATAGAATTTAGAATATAGAATGTAGAACACAGAATTTAGAATACAGAGTATAGAATACTGAATATAGAATATAGAATGTAGAACACAGAATATAGAAAATAGAATACAGTATATTGAACACAAAATTTAGAACATGGAATGCACAACACAGAATTTAGAATATAGAATACCGAATACTGAATATAGAATATGAATATAAAATGTAGAACACAGAATTTAGTATACAGAATATAGAATACTGATTATAGAATTTAGATTATACAATGTAGAACACAGAATATGGAATATAGAATACCGAATTCAGTATATAGAATACAGAATATAGAACACAAAATTTAGAACATGGAATGCACAACACAGAATTTAGAATATAGAATACCGAATACTGAATATACAATATTAATATACAGTGTTGAACACAGAATTTAGAATATATAATAATGAATACTGAATATAGAATTTAGAATATAGAATATAGAACACAATATAGAATATAGAATACGGAATACTGAATATAGAATTTAGAATATACAATGTAGAACACAGAATATATAATATAGAATAGAGTATATGGAAACCAAAATTTAGAACATGGAATGCAGAGTACAGAATTTAGAATATAGAATACAGAATACTTAATATAGGATTTAGAATATACAATGTAGAACACAGAATATAGAATATGGAAAACAGAATACAAAACCCAGATTGAGAACATGGAATAAAGAACATAGAATTTAGAATATAGGAAACCGAATACTGAATATAGAATTTCACATATAGAATGATGAACACAGAATTTGGAATATAGAATAAAGAATACTGAATATTGAATTTAGAATGTAGAATGCAGAACACAGTATTTAGAATATAGATTAGAGAATATACAACACAGAATTTAGCACATTGAATGCATAAGACAGAATTTAAAATATAGAATACAGAATACTGAATATAGAATTTAGAATATAGAATGTAGAACACAGAATATAGAATATGGACTACGGAATGCAGAATATAGTTTATAGAATATAGAATGATGAACACAAATTATAGAATATAGAATAGAGAATATAGAACCCAGAATTAAGAACATGGAATATAGAACACAGAATTTAGTATATAGAATACATAATACTGAATTTCGAATTTAGAATATAGAATGTAGGACACAGAATATGGAATGTAGAATACGGAATGCAGAATATTGAATACAGAATATAGAATGTAGAACACAGAATATAAAATATGGAAAAAGGAATATGTAACCCAGAATTTAGAACATGGAATGCAGAACACAGAATTTAGAATATAGAATACAGATTACTGAATATAGAATTTAGAATATAGAATGTAGAACACAGAATTTAGAATAAAGAATACAGAATATCGAACACAAAATTTAGAACATGGAATGGACAACAGAGAACTTAGAATTTAGAATACCGAATACTGAATATAGAATTTAGAATATAGAATATAGAACACAGAGTATAGAATATAGAATACGGAATACTAAATATAGAATTTAGAATATAGAATGCAGAACACAGAATATAGAATATAGAATATGGAATGCAGAATATAGAATACAGAATATAGAATATAGAACACAGAATATAGAATATAGAATAGAGTATATGGAACCCAAAATTAAGAACATGGAATGCAGAACACAGAATTTAGAATATAGAATACAGAATACTGAATATAGAATTTAGAATATAGAATTTAGAACACAGAATATGGAATGTAGTATACGGAATACAGAATATTCAATTCTGAATATACAATGTAGAACACAGAATTTTGAATATGGAAAGCAGAATATAGAACACGGAATTTAGAACATGGAATGCAGAACACAGAATTTAGAATATAGAATACAGATAACAGAATATAGAATTTAGAATATAGAAAGTAGAACACAGAATTTAGTGTATAGAATACAGAATACAGAATATAGAATTTAGAATATAGAACTTAGAAAACAGAATAAAGAATATAAAATACAGAATATAGAACACAAAATTTAGAACATGTAATCAGTACACAGAATTTAAAATATAGAACACCAAATACTGAATATAGAATATGAATATACAAAGTAGAACACAGAATTTAGAATATAGTACACAGATTACTGAATAAAGAATTTAGAATATAGAATTTAGAACACAGAATATAGAATATAGAGTATAGATTACTGAATATAGAATTTAGAATATAGAATGTAGAACACAGAATATTGAATATAGAATACAGAATATAGAACCCAAAATTTAGAACATGGAATGCAGAAAAGGGAATTTAGAATATAGAATACCGAATACTGAATATAGAATATGAATATACAATGTAGAACACAGAATTTAGAATATAGAATACAGAATACTGAATACAGAATTTAGAATATAGAATTTAGAACACAGAAAATAGAATATAGACAACGAAATGCAGAATATAGAATATAGAATATAGCATAATGAGCACAAAATATAGAATAGAGTATATAGAACCCAGAATTTAGAACATGGAATGCTGATCAAAGAATTTAGAATATAGAATACCGAATACAATATATAGAATATGAATACACATGGTAGAACACAGAATTTAGAATATAGAATAGAGAATACTGAATAAAGAATATGAATATACAATAAAGAACTCATAATATAGAATATAGTATACAGAATGCAGAATATAGAATACAGAATATAGAATGTAGAACACAGAATATAGAATATGGAAAACAGAACACAAAACCCAGAATTGAGAAGATGGAATGCAGAACACAGAATTTAGAATATAGAAAACAAAAAACTGAATATAGAATTTCGAATATTGATTGTAGAACACAGAATTTACAATATAGAATAAAGAAAACTGAGTATAAATTTAGAATATAGTATGTAGAACACAGAATATAGAATAGAGAATAGAGAATAGAGAACCCAGAAATTAGAACACAGAAAGCAGAAAACACAATTTAGAATATAGAATAATTAATACTTAATATAAAAATTACAATATAGAATGTTGAACACAGAGTATAGAATATAGAATACAGAATACTGAATATAGGATTTAGAATATAGAATGTAGAACACAGAATATACAATATAGAATACGGAATGTAGAATATAGAATACAGAATATAGAATGTAGAAATCAGAGTATAGAACATAGAATAGAGTATATGGAAACCGAAATTTAGAACAAGGAATGCAGAATAAAGAATTTAGAATATAGAATACAGTATACTGAATATAGAATTTAGCATATAGTATTTAGAACACAGAATATGGAATGTAGAATACGGAATGAAGAATACTGAATACAGAATATATAATGTGGAACACAGAATTTAGAACATGGAAACCAGAATATAGAACACGGAATTTAGAACATGGAATGCAGGACACAGAATTTAGAATATAGAATACAGATTACGGAATATAGAATTTAGTATATAGAAAGTAGAACACAGAATTTAGAATATAGGATACGGAATGTGGAATATAGAATACAGAATATAGAATGTAGAACACAAAATATAGGATATGGAAAACAGAATACAGAACCCAAAATTTAGATCATGGAATGTAGAACACAGAATTTAGAGTATATAATACAGCATACTGAATATAAATTTTAAATTATAAAATATGGAACACAGAATATGGAATGTAGACTACGGAATGCAGAATATAGAATACAGAATGAAGAATAATGAGCACAAAATATAGAATGGAGAATATAGAACCCAGAATTAAGAACATGGAATGTAGAACAAAGAATATAGAATATAGAATACAGAATACTTAATATTGAATTAAGAAAATAGAACGTAGAACACAGAATATGGAATGTAGAATACGGAATGCCTAATATTGAATACAGAATATAGAATGTAGAACACAGAATTTAGAATATGGAAAACAGAATATAGAACCAAGAATTTAGAACATGGAATTTAGAACAAAGAATTTACAATACAGAAAGCAGATTACTGAATATAGACTTTAGAATATAGAATGTAGAACACGAAATTTAGAATATAGAGTATTGAATACTGAATATAGAATTTAGAATATAGAATGTAGAACACAGAATATAGAAAATAGAATACAGAATATGGAACACAAAATTTAGAACATGGAATTCACAACACAGAATTTAGAATATAGAATACCGAATACTGAATATACAGTATGAATATAAAATGTAGAACACAGAATTTAGAATACAGAATACAGAATACTGAATATAGAATTTTGAATATACAATGTAGAACACAGAATATGAAATATTCAATACGGAATTCAGAATATAGAATACAGAACAGAGAACACAAAATTTAGAAAATGGAATGCACAACACAGAATTTAGAATATAGAATACCGAATACTGAATATAGAATATGAATATACAATGTTGAACACAGAATTTAGAATATAGAATAAAGAATACTGAATATAGAATTTAGAATATAGAATGTAGAACACAGTATAGAATATAGAGTACGGAATACTGAATATAGAATTTAGAATATAGAATGTAGTACAGAGAATATATAATATAGAAGATGGAATGCAGTATATAGAATACAGAATATAGAATGTAGAACACAGAATATAGAATATAGAATAGAGTATATGGAAACCAAAATTTAGAACATGGAATGCAGAACACAGAATTTAGAATATAGAATACAGAATACTGAATATAGAATTTAGAATATAGAATTTAAAACACAGAATATGGAATGTAGAATACAGAATGCAGACTATTGTATACAAAATATAAAATGTAGAACACAGAATTTAGAATATGGAAAGCAGAATTTAGAACACGGAATTTAGAACATGGAATGCAAAAAACAGTATTTAGAATATTGAATACAGATTACTGAATATCGAATTTAGAATATAGAAAGTAGAACACAGAATTTAGTATATAGAATACATAATACTAAATATAGAATTTAGAATATAGAATGTAGAACACAGAATTTAAAATATAGATGATAGAATACTGAATATAGAATTTAGAATATAGAATTTAGAACACAGAATATAGAATTTAGAATAAAGAATATAGAAGCCAAAATTTAACATGGAATGCAGAACCTAGAATTTAGAATATAGAATACCGAATACAAATAGAGAATATGAATATGCAATGTAGAACATAGAATTTAGAATACAGAATACAGAATACTGAATATAGAATTTAGACTATACAATGTAGAACACAGAATATAGAATATAGAATACGGAATGCAGAATATAGAATACAGAATATAGAATATAGAACACAGAACGTAGAATATGGAAAACAGAATTCAAAACCCAGAATTGAGAACATGGAATGAAGAACAGAGATTTAGAATATAGAAAACAGAATACTGAGTATAGAATTTCAAATATACAATGTTGAACACAGAATTAAGAATATAGAATAAAGAATACTGAATATTGAATTTAGAATATAGGATTTAGAACACAGAATATGGTATGTAGAAAACGGAATGCAAAATATTGTATACAGAATATACAATGTAAAACACAGAATTTAGAATATGGAAAGTAGAATATAGAACACGGAATTAAAACATGGAATGTAGAAAACAGAATTTATTATATAGAATACAGTATACTGAATATCGAATTTAGAATATAGAATGTAGAAAACAGAATATGGAATGTAGAATACGGAATGCACAATATTGAATACAGAATATAGAATGTAGAACACAGAATTTAGTATATAGGGTATATAATACTGAATATAGAATTTAGAATATAGAATGTGGAACACAGAATATAGAGTATAGAATACAGAATATAGAACCCAAAATTTAGAACATGGAATGCAGAACAGAGGATTTAGAATATAGAATACCGAATACAAATATAGAATATGAATATACAATGTAGAACACAGAATTTAGAATATAGAATACAGAATACTGAATGTACAATTTAGAATATACAATGTAGAACAATGAATATAGGATATAGAGTACGGAATGCAGAATAAAGAATACAGAAGTTAGAATATAGAACACAGAATATAGAATATGGAAAACAGAATACAAAACCCAGAATTGAGAAGATGGAATGACGAACATAGAATTTAGAATATAGAAAACCGAATACTGAATATAGAATTTCAAATATAGAATGTTGAACACAGAATTTAGAATATAGTATAAAGAATACTGAATATTGAATTTAGAATGTAGAATATAGAACACAGTATTTAGAATATAGATTAGAGAATATAGAACCCAGAATTTAGCACATGGGGTGCAGAAGACAGAATTTAGAATATACAATACAGAATAATGAGTATAGAATTTAGAATATAGAATATAGAACACAGAATATAGAATATAGACAACGGAATGCAGAATATAGAATATAGAGTATAGAATGATGAACACAAATTATAGAATACTGAATAGAGAATATAGAATCCAAAATTAAGAACATGGAATATAGAACACACAATTTAGAATATACAATACAGAATATTGAATTTCGAATTTAGAATATAGAATGTAGAACATAGAATATGTAATGTAGAATACCGAATGCAGAATATTGAATACAGAATATAGAACGTAGAACACAGTATAGAGAATATAGATTAAAGAATATAGAAACCAGAATTTAGAACATGGAATGCAGAACACACAATATAGAATATAGAATACATAAAACTGAATATAAAATTTAGAATATAGAATTTAGAACACAGAATATGGAATGTAGAATACGGAATGCAGAATACTGTATACAGAATATTCAATGTAGAACCCAGAATTTAGAATATGGAAAGCAGAATACAGAACACGGAATTAAAACATGGAATTAAGAAAACAGAATTTATTATATAGAATACAGTATACTAAATATTGAATTTAGAATATAGAATGTAGAACACAGAATATGGAATATAGAATACGTAATGCAGAATATTGAATACAGAATATAGAATGTAGAACACAGAGTATAGAATATAGAATACGGAATACTGAATATAGAATTTAGAATATAGAATATAGAACACAGAATATAGAATATGGAAAACAGAATTCAAAACCCAGAATTGAGAACATGGAAAGAAGAATAGAGAATTTAGAATATAGAAAACAGAATACTAAATATAGAATTTCAAATATACAATGTTGAACACAGAATTAAGAATATAGAATAAAGAATACTGAATATTGAATTTAGAATATAGGATTTAGAACAGAGAATATGGTATGTAGAAAACGGAATGCAAAATAATGTATACAGAATATACAATGTAAAACACAGAATTTAGAATATGGAAAGTAGAATATAGAACACGGAATTAAAATATGGAATGTAGAAAACAGAATTTATTATATAGAATACAGTATACTGAATATCGAATTTAGAATATAGAATGTAGAACACAGACTATGGAATGTAGAATACGGAATGCACAATATTGAATACAGAATATAGAATGCAGAACACAGAATTTAGAATATATAGTATATAATACTGAATATAGAATTTAGAATATAGAATGTGGAACACAGAATATAGAGTATAGAATACAGAATATAGAACCCAAAATTTAGAACATGGAATGCAGAACAGAGGATTTAGAATATAGAATACCGAATACAAATATAGAATATGAATATACAATGTAGAACACAGAATTTAGAATATAGAATACAGAATACTGAATATACAATTTAGAATATACAATGTAGAACAATGAATATAGGATATAGAGTACGGAATGCAGAATAAAGAATACAGAAGTTAGAATATAGAACACAGAATATAGAATATGGAAAACAGAATACAAAACCCAGAATTGAGAACATGGAATGAAGAACATAGAATTTAGAATATAGAAAATCGAATACTGAATATAGAATTTCAAATATAGAATGTTGAACACAGAATTTAGAATAGAGAATAAAGAATACTGAATATTGAATTTAGAATGTAGAATATAGAACACAGTATTTAGAATATAGATTAGAGAATATAGAACCCAGAAATTAGCACAAGGGGTGCAGAAGACAGAATTTACAATATAGAATACAGAATACTGAGTATAGAATTTAGAATATAGAATATAGAACACAGAGTATAGAATATAGAATACGGTATACTGAATATAGAATATAGAATATAGAATGTAGAACACAAAATATAGAATATAGAATATGGAATGCAGAATTTAGAATACAGAATATAGAATTTAGAACACAGAATATAGACTATAGAATAGAGTATATGGAACGCAAAATTTAGAACATGGAATGCAGAACACACAATATAGAATATAGAATACATAAAACTGAATATAAAATTTTGAATATAGAATTTAGAACACAGAATATGGAATGTAGAATACGGAATGCAGAATACTGTATACAGAACATACAATGTAGAACCCAGAATTTAGAATATGGAAAGAAGAATATAGAACACGGAATTAAAACATGGAATTTAGAAAACAGAATTTATTATATAAAATACAGTATACTGAATATTGAATTTAGAATATAGAATGTAGAACACAGAATATGGAATGTAGAATACGGAATGCAGAATATTGAATACAGAACATAGAATGTAGAACACAGAATTAAGAATATAGATTATATAACACTGAATATAAAATTTAGAATATAGAATGTAGAACACAGAATATAGAGTATAGAATACAAAATATAGAACCCAAAATTTAGAACATGGAATGCAGAATAGAGGATTTTGAATATAGAACACCGAATACAAATATAGAATATGAATATACAATTTAGAACACATAATTTAGAATATAGAATACAGAATACTGGATATACAATTTAGAATATACAATGTAGAACAAGGAATGCAGAATATAGAATACAGAAGATAGAATATAGAACACAAAATATAGAATATGGAAAACAGGATACAAAACCCAGAATTGAGAACATGGAATGAAGAACATAGAATTTAGAATGTAGAAAACCGAATACTGAATATAGAATTTCTAATATAGAATGTTGAACACAGAATTTAGACTATAGAATAAAGAACACTGAATATTGAATTTAGAATTTAGAATGTAGAACACAGTATTTAGAATACAGATTAGAGAATATAGAACCCAGAATTTAGCCCATGGAATGCAGAAGGCAGAATTTAGAATATAGACTACAGAATACTGAATATAGAATTTAGAATATAGAATGTAGAACACAGAATATAGAATATAGACTACGGAATGCAGAATATAGTTTATAGAATATCGAATGATGAACAAAAATTATAGAATATAGAATAGAGAATATAGAACCCAGAATTTAGAACATGGAATGCAGAACACAGAATATAGAATATAGAATACAGAATATTGAATATAGAATTTAGAATAAAGAATGCAGAACACAGAATTTAGAATATAGGTTACGGAATGTAGAATATAGAATACAGAATATAGAATGTAGAACACAAAATATAGAATATGGAAAACAGAATACAGAACCCAAAATTTAGACCATGGAATGTAGAACACAGAATTTAGAGTTTATAATACAGAATACTGAATATAAATTTTAGATTATAGGATGTAGAACACAGAATATGGAATGTAGAATACGGAATGCAGAATATTGAATACAGAATATAGAATGTAGAACACAAAATTTAGTATATAGAGTATATAATACTGAATATAGAATTTAGAATATAGAATGTGGAACACAGAATATAGAGTATAGAATACAGAATATAGAACCCAAAATTTAGAACATGGAATGCAGAACAGAGGATTTAGAATATAGAATACCGAATACAAATATAGAATATGAATATACAATGTAGAACACAGAATTTAGAATATAGAATACAGAATACTGAATATACAATTTAGAATATACAATGTAGAACAATGAATATAGGATATAGAGTACGGAATGCAGAATAAAGAATACAGAAGTTAGAATATAGAACACAGAATATAGAATATGGAAAACAGAATACAAAACCCAGAATTGAGAACATGGAATGAAGAACATAGAATTTAGAATATAGAAAATCAAATACTGAATATAGAATTTCAAATATAGAATGTTGAACACAGAATTTAGAATATAGAATAAAGAATACTGAATATTGAATTTAGAATGTAGAATATAGAACACAGTATTTAGAATATAGATTAGAGAATATAGAACCCAGAATTTAGCACAAGGGGTGCAGAAGACAGAATTTAAAATATAGAATACAGAATACTGAGTATAGAATTTAGAATATAGATTATAGAACACAGAATATTGAATATAGACAACGGAATGCAGAATATAGAATATAGAGTATAGAATGATGAACACAAATTATAGAATATTGAATAGAGAATATAGAATCCAAAATTAAGAACATGGAATATAGAACACACAATTTAGAATATAGAATACAGAATATTGAATTTCGAATTTGGAATATAGAATGTAGAACATAGAATATGTAATGTAGAATACCGAATGCAGAATATTGAATACAGAATATAGAACGAAGAACACAGTATAGAGAATATAGATTACAGAATATAGAAATCAGAATTTAGAACATGGAATGCAGAACACAGAATTTACAATATAGAATAAAGATTACTGAATATAGAATTTAGAATATAGAATGCAGAACACAGAATTTAGAATATAGAATATAGAATACAGAATATAGAATTTAGAATATAGAATGTAGAACACAGAATATAGAATATAGAATACAGAATATAGAACACAAAATTTAGAACATGGAATGCACAACACAGAATTTAGAATATAGAATACAGAATACTGAATATAGAATTTAGAATATAGAATGTAGAACACAGAATTTAGAATATATAATAAAGAATACTGAATATAGAATTTAGAATATATAATGTAGAACACAGAATATAGAATATAGAATAGAGAATATAGAACCCAGAATTTAGAACATGGAATGCAGAACACAGAATATAGAATATAGAATACAGAATATTGAATATAGAATTTAGAATAAAGAATGCAGAACACAGAATTTAGAATATAGGTTACGGAATGTAGAATATAGAATACAGAATATAGAATGTAGAACACAAAATATAGAATATGGAAAACAGAATACAGAACCCAAAATTTAGAACATGGAATGTAGAACACAGAATTTAGAGTTTATAATACAGAATACTGAATATAAATTTTAGATTATAGAATGTAGAACACAGAATATGGAATGTAGAATACGGAATGCAGAATATTGAATACAGAATATAGAATGTAGAACACAAAATTTAGAATATGGAAAACAGAATATAGAACCCAGAATTTACAACATGCAATGCAGAACACAGAATTTAGAATATAGAATACAGATTACTGAATATAGAATATAGAATTTACAATGTAGAACACACAATTTAGAATATAGAATACAGAATACTGAATATAGAATTTAGAATATAGAATGCAGAAAACAGTATATAGAATATAGACTACGGAATGCAGAATATAGAATATAGAATGTAGAATAATGAGCACAAAACATAGAATAGAGAATATAGAACCCAGAATTTAGAACAAAGAATGTAGAACAAAGAATATAGAATATAGAATACAGAATACTTAATATCGAATTTAGAAAATAGAATGTAGAACACAGAATATGGAATGTAGAATACGGAATGCCTAATATTGAATACAGAATATAGAATGTAGAACTCAGAATTTAGAATATGGAAAACAGAATATAGAACTAAGAATTTAGAACATGGAATGCAGAACAAAGAATTTAGAATATAGAATGCAGATTACTGAATATAGAATTTAGAATATAGAATGTAGAACACAGAATTTAGAATACAGAGTATAGAATACTGAATATAGAATATAGAATGTAGAACACAGAATATAGAAAATAGAATACAGTATATAGAACACAAAATTTAGAACATGGAATGCACAACACAGAATTTAGAATATAGAATACAGAATACTGAATATAGAATATGAATATAAAATGTAGAACACAGAATTTAGAATACAGAATACAAAATACTAAATATAGAATTTAGAATATACAATGTAGAACACAGAATATGGAATATAGAATACCGAATTCAAAATATAGAATACAGAATATAGAACACAAAATTTAGAAAATGGAATGCACAACACAGAATTTAGAATATAGAATACCGAATACTGAATTTAGAATATTAATATACAATGTTGAACACAGAATTTAGAATATAGAATAATGAATACTGAATATAGAATTTAGAATATAGAATATAGAACACAATATAGAATATAGAATACGGAATACTGAATATAGAATTTAGAATATACAATGTAGAACACAGAATATAGAATATGGAAAACAGAATACAAAACCCAAAATTGAGAACATGGAATAAAGAACATAGAATTTAGAATATAGAAAACCGAATACTGAATATAGAATTTCAAATATAGAATGTTGAACACAGAATTTGGAATATAGAATAAAGAATACTGAATATTGAATTTAGAATGTAGAATTTAGAACACAGTATTTAGAATATAGATTAGAGAATATAGAACTCAGAATTTAGCACATGGAATGCAGAAGACAGAATTTAAAATATAGAATACAGAATACTGAATATAGAATTTAGAATATAGAATGTAGAACACAGAATACAGAATATAGACTACAGAATGCAGAATATCGTTTATAGAATATAGAATAATGAACACAAATTATAAAATATAGAATAGAGAATATAGAACCCAGAATTAAGAACATGGAATATAGAACACAGAATTTACTATATAGAATACATAATACTGAATATAGAATTTAGAATATAGAATGTAGAACACAGAATATAGAGTATAGAGTATAGAATACTGAATATAGAATTTAGAATATAGAATGTAGAGCACAGAATATAGAATATAGAATACAGAATATAGAACAGAAAATTTAGAAAATGGAATGGGCAACACAGAACTTAGAATATAGAATACCAAATACTTAATATAGAATTTAGAATATAGAGTGTAGAACACAGAGTATAGAATATAGAATACGGAATACTAAATATAGAATATAGAATATAGAATGTAGGACACAGAATATAGAATATAGAATATGGAATGCAGAATATAGAATACAGAATATAGAATATAGAATACAGAATATATTATATAGAACCCAGAATTTACAATATAGAATACAGAATACTGAATATAGAATTTAGAATATAGAATTTAGAACACAGAATATGGAATGTAGAATACGGAATGCAGAATATTATATACAGATTATACAATGTAGAACAGAGAATTTAGAATATGGAAAGCAGAATATAGAACACGGAATTTAGAACATGGAATGCAGAACACAGTATTTAGAATATAGAATACAGATTACTGAATATAGAATTTAGAATATAGAAAGTAGAACACAGAATTTAGTCTATAGAATACAGAACACTGAATATAGAATTTAGAATATAGAACGTAGATCACAAAATATAGAATATAAAATACAGAATATAGAACACAAAATTTAGAACATAAAATCAGTACACAGAATTTAATATATAGAACACCGAATACTGAATATTGAATATGAATATACAATGTAGAACACAGAATTTAGAATATAGAATACAGATTACTGAATATAGAATTTAGAATATAGATTGTAGAACACAGAATTTACACTATAGAATAAAGACTACTGAATATAAATTTTAGAATATATTATGTAGAACACTGAATATAGAATATAGATTAGAGAATATAGAACCCAGAACTTAGAACGCAGAAAGCAGAACACAGAATTTAGAATATAGAATACTGAATACTTAATATAAAATTTACAATATAGAATGTTGAACAAAGAGTATAGAATATAGAATACGAAATAATGAATATAGGATTTAGAATATAGAATGTAGAACACAGAATATAGAATATAGAATACGGAATGCAGAATATAGAATACAGAATAAGGAATATAGAACACAGAATATTGAATATGGAAAACAGAATTCAAAACCCAGAATTGAGAACATGGAATGAAGAACAGAGAATTTAGAATATAGAAAACAGAATACTGAATATAGAATTTCAAATATACAATGTTGAACACAGAATTAAGAATATAGAATAAAGAATACTGAATATTGAATTTAGAATATAGGATTTAGAACACAGAATATGGTATGTAGAAAACGGAATGCAAAATATTGTATACAGAATATACAATATAAAACACGGAATTTAGAAAATGGAGTGGAATATAGAACACGGAATTAAAACATGGAATGTAGAAAACAGAATTTATTATATAGAATACAGTATACTGAATATCGAATTTAGAATATAGAATGTAGAACACAGAATATGGAATGTAGAATACGGAATGCACAATATTGAATACAGAATATAGAATGCAGAACACAGAATTTAGAATATAGAGTATATAATACTGAATATAGAATTTAGAATATAGAATGTGGAAAACAGAATATAGAGTATAGAATATAGAATATAGAACCCAAAATTTAGAAAATGGAATGCAGAACAGAGGATTTAGAATATAGAATACCGAATACAAATATAGAATATGAATATACAATGTAGAACACAGAATATAGAATATGGAAAACAGAATACAAAACCCAGAATTGAGAACATGGAATGAAGAACATAGAATTTAGAATATAGAAAATCGAATACTGAATATAGAATTTCAAATATAGAATGTTGAACACAGAATTTAGAATATAGAATAAAGAATACTGAATATTGAATTTAGAATGTAGAATATAGAACACAGTATTTAGAATATAGATTAGAGAATATAGAACCCAGAATATAGCACAAGGGGTGCAGAAGACAGAATTTACATTATAGAATACAGAATACTGAGTATAGAATTTAGAATATAGAATATAGAACACAGAATATAGAATATAGACAACGGAATGCAGAATATAGTATATAGAGTATAGAATGATGAACACAAATTATAGAATATTGAATAGAGAATATAGAATCCAAAATTAAGAACATGGAATATAGAAGACACAATTTAGAATATAGAATACAGAATATTGAATTTCGAATTTGGAATATAGAATGTAGAACATACAATATGTAATGTAGAATACCGAATGCAGAATATTGAATACAGAATATAGAACGAAGAACACAGTATAGAGAATATAGATTAAAGAATATAGAAACCAGAATTTAGAACATGGAATGCAGAACACAGAATTTACAATATAGAATAAAAATTACTGAATATAGAATTTAGAATATAGAATGCAGAACACAGAATTTAGAATATAGAATACAGAATATAGAACACAAAATTTAGAACATGGAATGCACAACACAGAATTTAGAATATAGAATACAGAATACTGAATATAGAATTTAGAATATAGAATATAGAACACAGAGTATAGAATATAGAATACGGTATACTGAATATAGAATATAGAATATAGAATGTAGAACACAAAATATAGAATATAGAATATGGAATGCAGAATTTAGAATACAGAATATAGAATGTAGAACACAGAATATAGACTATAGAATAGGGAATGCAGAATATAGTATGTAGAATACAGAATGAAGAACACAAATATAGAATATATAATAGTGAATATAGAACCCACAACTTTGAACACGGATAGCAGTACACAGAATGTAGAATATAGAAAACAGAATACTTAATATAAAATTTAGAATACAGAATGTTGAACACATAGTATAGAATATGTAATACGGAATACTGAATATAGAATTTATAATTTAGAATGTAGGACAGAAAATAGAATATAGAATACAGAATTCAGAATATAGAATACAGATTATAGAATGTAGAACACAGAATATAGAATATAGAATAGAGAATATAGAACCCAGAATTTAGAACATGGAATGCAGAACACAGAACATAGAATATAGAATACAGAATACTGAATATAGAATTTAGAATAAAGAATGCAAAACACAGAATTTAGAATATAGGATACGGAATGTGGAATAAAGAATACAGAATTTAGAATGTAGAACACAAAATATAGAATATGGAAAACAGAATAAAGAACCCAAAATTTACAACATGGAATGTAGAACACAGGATTTAGAGTTTATAATACAGAATACTGAATATAAATTTTAGATTATAGAATGTAGAACACAGAACATGGAATGTAGAATACGGAATGCAGAATATTGAATACAGAATATAGAATGTAGAACACAAAATTTAGAATATGGAAAACAGAACATAGAACCCAGAATTTAGAACATGGAATGCAGAAGACAGAATTTAGAATATAGAAAACAAAAAACTGAATATAGAATTTGGAATATAGATTGTAGAACACAGAATTGACAATATAGAATAAAGAAAACTGAATATAAATTTCAGAATATAGTATGTAGAACACAGAATATAGAATAGAGAATAGAGAATAGAGAACCCAGAAATTAGAACACAGAAAGCAGAACACAGAATTTAGAATATAGAATAATTAATACTTAATATAAAATTTACAATATAGAATGTTGAACACAGAGTATAGAATATAGAATACGGAATACTGAATATAGGATTTAGAATATAGAATGTAGAACACAGAATATACAATATATAATACGGAATGTAGAATATAGAATACAGAATATAGAATGTAGAACACAGAGTATAGAACATAGAATAGAGTATATGGAAACCGAAATTTAGAAAATGGAATGCAGAATAAAGAATATAGAATATAGAATACAGTATACTGAATATAGAATTTAGAATATAGAATTTAGAACACAGAATATGGAATGTAGAATACGGAATGCAGAATATTATATACAGAATATACAATGTGGAACACAGAATTTAGAACATGGAAACCAGAATATAGAACACGGAATTTAGAACATGGAATGCAGAACACAGAATTTAGAATATAGAATACAGATTACTGAATATAGAATTTAGAATATAGAAAGTAGAACACATAATTTAGAATATAGGATACGGAATGTAGAATATAGAATACAGACTATAGAATGTAGAACACAAAATATAGGATATGGAAAACAGAATACAGAACCCAAAATTTAGATCATGGAATGTAGAACACAGAATTTAGAGTATATAATACAGCATACTGAATATAAATTTTAAATTATAAAATGTAGAACATAGAATATGGAATGTAGACTACGGAATGCAGAATATAGAATATAGAATGTAGAATAATGAGCACAAAATATAGAATAGAGAATATAGAACCCAGAATTTAGAACATGGAATGTAGAACAAAGAATATAGAATATAGAAAACAGAATACTTAATATCGAATTTAGAAAATAGAACGTAGAACACAGAATATGGAATGTAGAATACGGAATGCCTAATATTGAATACAGAATATAGAATGTAGAACACAGAATTTAGAATATGGAAAACAGAATATAGAACCAAGAATTTAGAACATGGAAAGGAGAACAAAGAATTTACAATACAGAATGCAGATTTCTGAATATAGAATTTAGAATATAGACTGTAGAACACGAAATTTAGAATATAGAGTATAGAATACTGAATATAGAATTTAGAATATAGAATGTAGAACACAGAATATAGAAAATAGAATACAGAATATGGAACACAAAATTTAGAACATGGAATGCACAACACAGAATTTAGAATATAGAATACCGAATACTGAATATACAATATGAATATAAAATGTAGAACACAGAATTTAGAATACAGAATACAGAATACTGAATATAGAATTTTGAATATACAATGTAGAACACAGAATATGAAATATTGAATACGGAATTCAGAATATAGAATGCAGAACAGAGAACACAAAATTTAGAAAATGGAATGCACAACACAGAATTTAGAATATAGAATACCGAATACTGAATATAGAATATGAATATACAATGTTGAACACAGAATTTAGAATATAGAATAAAGAATACTGAAAATAGAATTTAGAATATAGAATGTAGTACAGAGAATATATAATATAGAATATGGAATGCAGTATATAGAATACAGAATATAGAATGCAGAACACAGAATATAGAATATAGAATAGAGTATATGGAAACCAAAATTTAGAACATGGAATGCAGAATACAGAATTTAGAATATAGAATACAGAATACTGAATATAGAATTTAGAATATAGAATTTAAAACACAGAATATGGAATGTAGAATACGGAATGCAGACTATTGTATACAAAATATACAATGTAGAACACAGAATTTAGAATATGGAAAGCAGAATTTAGAACACGGAATTTAGAACATGGAATACAAAAAACAGTATTTAGAATATAGAATACAGATTACTGAATATCGAATTTATAATATAGAAAGTAGAACACAGAATTTAGTATATAGAATACATAATACTAAATATAGAATTTAGAATATAGAATGTAGAACACAGAATTTAAATTATAGATTATAGAATACTGAATATAGAATTTAGAATATAGAATTTAGAACACAGAATATAGAATTTAGAATAAATAATATAGAATCCAAAATTTAGAACATGGAATGCAGAACAGAGAATTTAGAATATAGAATACCGAATACAAATAGAGAATATGAATATGCAATGTAGAACATAGAATTTACAATACAGAATACAGAATACTGAATATAGAATTTAGACTATACAATGTAGAACACAGAATATAGAATATAGAATACGGAATGCAGAATATAGAATACAGAAAATAGAATATAGAACACAGAATATTGAATATGGAAAACAGAATTCAAAACCCAGAATTGAGAACATGGAATGAAGAACAGAGAATTTAGAATATAGAAAACAGAATACTGAATATAGAATTTCAAATATACAATGTTGAACTCAGAATTAAGAATATAGAATAAAGAATACTGAATATTGAATTTAGAATATAGGATTTAGAACACAGAATATGGTATGTAGAAAACGGAATGCAAAATATTGTATACAGAATATACAATATAAAACACGGAGTTTAGAATATGGAAAGTAGAATATAGAACACGGAATTAAAACATGGAATGTAGAAAACAGAATTTATTATATAGAATACAGTATACTGAATATCGAATTTAGAATATAGAATGTAGAACACAGAATATGGAATGTAGAATACGGAATGCACAATATTGAATACAGAATATAGAATGCAGAACACAGAATTTAGAATATAGAGTATATAATACTGAATATAGAATTTAGAATATAGAATGTGGAAAACAGAATATAGAGTATAGAATATAGAATATAGAACCCAAAATTTAGAAAATGGAATGCAGAACAGAGGATTTAGAATATAGAATACCGAATACAAATATAGAATATGAATATACAATGTAGAACACAGAATTTTGAATATAGAATACAGAATACTGAATATACAATTTAGAATATACAATGTAGAACAATGAATATAGGATATAGAGTACGGAATGCAGAATAAAGAATACAGAAGTTAGAATATAGAACACAGAATATAGAATATGGAAAACAGAATACAAAACCCAGAATTGAGAACATGGAATGAAGAACATAGAATTTAGAATATAGAAAATCGAATACTGAATATAGAATTTCAAATATAGAATGTTGAACACAGAATTTAGAATATAGAATAAAGAATACTGAATATTGAATTTAGAATGTAGAATATAGAACACAGTATTTAGAATATAGATTAGAGAATATAGAACCCAGAATATAGCACAAGGGGTGCAGAAGACAGAATTTACAATATAGAATACAGAATACTGAGTATAGAATTTAGAATATAGAATATAGAACACAGAATATAGAATATAGACTACGGAATGCAGAATATAGAATATAGAGTAGAGAATGATGAACACAAATTATAGAATATTGAATAGAGAATATAGAATCCAAAATTAAGAACATGGAATATAGAACACACAATTTAGAATATAGAATACAGAATATTGAATTTCGAATTTGGAATATAGAATGTAGAACATACAATATGTAATGTAGAATACCGAATGCAGAATATTGAATACAGAATATAGAACGAAGAACACAGTATAGAGAATATAGATTAAAGAATATAGAAACCAGAATTTAGAACATGGAATGCAGAACACAGAATTTACAATATAGAATAAAAATTACTGAATATAGAATTTAGAATATAGAATGCAGAACACAGAATTTAGAATATAGAATACAGAATATAGAACACAAAATTTAGAACATGGAATGCACAACACAGAATTTAGAATATAGAATACAGAATACTGAATATAGAATTTAGAATATAGAATATAGAACACAGAGTATAGAATATAGAATACGGTATACTGAATATAGAATATAGAATATAGAATGTAGAACACAAAATATAGAATATAGAATATGGAATGCAGAATTTAGAATACAGAATATAGAATGTAGAACACAGAATATAGACTATAGAATAGAGTATATGGAACGCAAAATTTAGAACATGGAATGCAGAACACACAATATAGAATATAGAATACATAATACTGAATATAAAATTTAGAATATACAATTTAGAACACAGAATATGGAATGTAGAATACGGAATGCAGAATACTGTATACAGAACATACAATGTAGAACCCAGAATTTAGAATATGGAAAGCAGAATATAGAACACGGAATTAAAACATGGAATTTAGAAAACAGAATTTATTATATAGAATACAGTATACTGAATATTGAATTTAGAATATGGAATGTAGAACACAGAATATGGAATGTAGAATACGGAATGCAGAATATTGAATACAGAATATAGAATATAGAACACAGAATTAAGAATATAGATTATATAACACTGAATATAAAATTTAGAATATAGAATTCAGAACACAGAATATGGAATGTAGAATACGGAATGCAGAATATTGTATACAGATTATACAATGTAGAACACAGAATTTAGAATATGGAAAGCAGAATATAGAACACGGAATTTAGAACATGGAATTCAGAACACAGAATTTAGAATATAGAAAACAGATTACTGAATATAGAATTTAGAATATAGAAAGTAGAACACAGAATTTAGTATATAGAATACAGAACACTGAATATAGAATTTAGAATATAGAACGTAGATCACAAAATATAGAATATAAAATACAGAATATAGAACACAAAATTTAGAACATGGAATCAGTACACAGAATTTAATATATAGAACATCGAATACTGAATATAGAATATGAATATACAATGTTGAACACAGAATTTAGAATATAGAATAAAGAATACTGAATATAGAATTTAGAATATTGAATGCAGAACACAGTATAGAATATAGAGTACGGAATACTGAATATAGAATTTAGAATATAGAATGTAGTACAGAGAATATATAATATAGAATATGGAATGCAGTATATAGAATACAGAATATAGAATATAGAACACAGAATATAGAATATAGAATAGAGTATATGGAAACCAAAATTTAGAACATGGAATGCAGAATACAGAATTTAGAATATAGAATACAGAATACTGAATATAGAATTTAGAATATAGAATTTAAAACACAGAATATGGAATGTAGAATATGGAATGCAGACTATTGTATACAAAATATACAATGTAGAACACAGAATTTAGGATATGGAAAGCAGAATATAGAACACGGAATTTAGAACATGGAATACAAAAAACAGTATTTAGAATATAGAATACAGATTACTGAATATCGAATTTAGAATATAGAAAGTAGAACACAGAATTTAGTATATAGAATACATAATACTAAATATAGAATTTAGAATATAGAATGTAGAACACAGAATATAAATATAGATTATAGAATACTGAATATAGAATTTAGAATATAAAATTTAGAACACAGAATATAGAATTTAGAATAAATAATATAGAAACCAAAACTTAGAACATGGAATGCAGAACAGAGAATTTAGAATGTAGAATACCGAATACAAATAGAGAATATGAATATGCAATGTAGAACATAGAATTTACAATACAGAATACAGAATACTGAATATAGAATTTAGACTATACAATTTACAACACAGAATATAGAATATAGAATACGGAATGCAGAATATAGAATACAGAATATAGAATATAGAACACAGAATATAGAATATGGAAAACAGAATTCAAAACCCAGAATTGAGAACATGGAATGAAGAACAGAGAATTTAGAATATAGAAAACAGAATACTGAATATAGAATTTCAAATATACAATGTTGAACACAGAATTAAGAATATAGAATAAAGAATACTGAATATTGAATTTAGAATATAGGATTTAGAACACAGGATATGGTATGTAGAAGACGGAATGCAAAATATTGTATACAGAATATACAATGTAAAACACGGAATTTAGAATATGGAAAGTAGAATATAGAACACGGAATTAAAACATGGAATGTAGAAAACAGAATTTATTATATAGAATACAGTATACTGAATATCAAATTTAGAATATAGAATGTAGAACACAGAATATGGAATGTAGAATACGGAATGCACAATATTGAATACAGAATATAGAATGTAGAACACAGAATTTAGAATATAGAGTATATAATACTGAATATAGGATTTAGAATATAGAATGTGGAACACAGAATATAGAGAACAGAATACAGAATATAGAACCCAAAATTTAGAACATGGAATGCAGAACAGAGGATTTAGAATATAGAATACCGAATACAAATATAGAATATGAATATACAATGTAGAACACAGAATTTAGAATATAGAATACAGAATACTGAATATACAATTTAGAATATACAATGTAGAACAATGAATATAGGATATAGAGTACGGAATGCAGAATAAAGGATACAGAAGTTAGAATATAGAACACAGAATATAGAATATGGAATACAGAATACAAAACCCAGAATTGAGAACATGGAATGAAGAACATAAAATTTAGAATATAGAAAATCGAATACTGAATACAGAATTTCAAATATAGAATGTTGAACACAGAATTTAGAATATAGAATAAAGAATACTGAATATTGAATTTAGAATGTAGAGTATAGAACACAGTATTTAGAATATAGATTAGAGAATATAGAACCCAGAATTTAGCACAAGGGGTGCAGAAGACAGAATTTACAATATAGAATACAGAATACTGAGTATAGAATTTAGAATATAGAATATAGAACACAGAATATAGAATATAGACAACGGAATGCAGAATATAGAATATAGAGTAGAGAATGATGAACACAAATTATAGAATATTGAATAGAGAATATAGAATCCAAAATTAAGAACATGGAATATAGAACACACAATTTAGAATATAGAATACAGAATATTGAATTTCGAATTTAGAATATAGAATGTAGAACATAGAATATGTAATGTACAATACCGAATGCAGAATATTGAATACAGAATATAGAACGAAGAACACAGTATAGAGAATTTAGATTAAAGAATATAGAAACCAGAATTTAGAACATGGAATGCAGAACACAGAATTTACAATATAGAATAAAAATTACTGAATATAGAATTTAGAATATAGAATGCAGAACACAGAATTTAGAATATAGTATATAGAATACAGAATATAGAATTTAGAATATAGAATGTAGAACACAGAATATAGAATATAGAATACAGAATATAGAACACAAAATTTAGAACATGGAATGCACAACACAGAATTTAGAATATAGAATACAGAATACTGAATATAGAATTAAGAATATAGAATATAGAACACAGAGTATAGAATATAGAATACGGTATACTGAATAAAGAATATAGAATATAGAATGTAGAACACAAAATATAGAATATAGAATATGGAATGCAGAATTTAGAATACAGAATATAGAATGTAGAACACAGAATATAGACTATAGAATAGAGTATATGGAACGCAAAATTTAGAACATGGAATGCAGAACACACAATATAGAAAATAGAATACATAATACTGAATATAAAATTTAGAATATAGAATTTAGAACACAGAAAATGGAATGTAGAATACGGAATGCAGAATACTGTATACAGAATATACAATGTAGAACCCAGAATTTAGACTATGGAATGCAGAATATAGAACACGGAATTAAAACATGGAATTTAGAAAACAGAATTTATTATATAGAATACAGTATACTGAATATTGAATTTAGAATATAGAATGTAGAACACAGAATATGGAATGTAGAATACGGAATGCAGAATATTGAATACAGAATATAGAATGTAGAACACAGAATTAAGAATATAGATTATATAACACTGAATATAAAATTTAGAATATAGAATGCAGAACACAGAATATAGAGTATAGAATACAGAATATAGAACCCAAAATTTAGAACATGGAATGCAGAACAGAGGATTTTGAATATAGAACACCGAATACAAATATAGAATATGAATATACAATGTAGAACACAGAATTTAGAATATAGAATACAGAATACTGGATATACAATTTAGAATATACAATGTAGAACAAGGAATGTAGAATATAGAATACGGAATGCAGAATATAGAATACACAAGATAGAATATAGAACACAAAATATAGAATATGGAAAACAGGATACAAAACCCAGAATTGAGAACATGGGATGAAGAACATAGAATTTAGAATATAGAAAACCGAATACTTAATATAGAATTTCTAATATAGAATGTTGAACACAGAATTTAGAATATAGAATAAAGAATACTGAATATTGAATTTAGAATTTAGAATGTAGAACACAGTATTTAGAATACAGATTAGAGAATATAGAAACCAGAATTTAGCCCATGGAATGCAGAAGGCAGAATGTAGAATATAGAATACAGAATACTGAATATAGAATTTAGAATATAGATTGTAGAACACAGAATATAGAATATAGACTACGGAATGCAGAATATAGTTTATAGAATATCGAATGATGAAAAAAAATTATAGAATACAGAAAAGAGAATATAGAACCCAGAATTAAGAACATGGAATATTGAACACAGAATTTAGTATATAGAATACATAATACTGAATTTCGAATTTAGAATATAGAATGTAGAACACAGAATATGGAATGTAGAATACGGAATGCAGAATATAGAATACAGAATATAGTATGTAGAACACAGAATATAGAATATAGAATACAGTATATGGAACCCAAATTTAGAACATGGAATGCAGAGCACAGAATTTAGTATATAGAATACAGAATACTGAATATAGAATTTAGAATATAGAATGTAGAACACAGAATTTACAATATATAATAAAGAATACTGAATATAGAATTTAGAATATAGAATGTAGAACACAGAATATAGAATATAGAATAGAGAATATAGAACCCAGAATTTAGAACATGGAATGCAGAACACAGAATATAGAATATAGAATACAGAATATTGAATATAGAATTTAGAATAAAGAATGCAGAACACAGAATTTAGAATATAGGTTACAGAATGTAGAATATAGAATACAGAATATAGAATGTAGAACACAAAATATAGAATATGGAAAACAGAATACAGAACCCAAAATTTAGAACATGGAATGTAGAACACAGAATTTAGAGTTTATAATACAGAATACTGAATATAAATTTTAGATTATAGAATGTAGAACACAGAATATGGAATGTAGAATACGGAATGCAGAATATTGAATACAGAATATAGAATGTAGAACACAAAATTTAGAATATGGAAAACAGAATATAGAACCCAGAATTTAGAACATGGAATGCAGAACACAGAATTTAGAATATAGAATACAGATTACTGAATATAGACTACAGAATTTAGAATGTAGAACACACAATTTAGAATATAGAATACAGAATACTGAATATAGAATTTAGAATATAGAATGTAGAAAACAGTATATAAAATATAGACTACGAAATGCAGAATATAGAATATAGAATGTAGAATAATGAGCACAAATCATAGAATAGAGAATATAGAACCCAGAATTTAGAACATAGAATGTACAACAAAGAATATAGAATATAGAATACAGAATACTTAATATCGAATTTAGAAAATAGAATGTAGAACACAGAATATGGAATGTAGAATACGGAATGCCTAATATTGAATACAGAATATAGAATGTAGAACACAGAATTTAGAATATGGAAAACAGAATATAGAACTAAGAATTTAGAACAGGGAATGCAGAACAAAGAATTTAGAATATAGAATGCAGATTACTGAATATAGAATTTAGAATATAGAATGTAGAACACAGAATTTAGAATACAGAGTATAGAATACTGAATATAGAATATAGAATGTAGAATGTAGAACACAGAATATAGAATATAGAATACAGAATATAGAACACAAAATTTAGAACATGGAATGCACAACACAGAATTTAGAATATAGAATACAGAATACTGAATATAGAATTAAGAATATAGAATATAGAACACAGAGTATAGAATATAGAATACGGTATACTGAATATAGAATATAGAATATAGAATGTAGAACACAAAATATAGAATATAGAATATGGAATGCAGAAATTAGAATACAGAATATAGAATGTAGAACACAGAATATAGACTATAGAATAGAGTATATGGAACGCAAAATTTAGAACATGGAATGCAGAACACACAATATAGAAAATAGAATACATAATACTGAATATAAAATTTAGAATATAGAATTTAGAACACAGAAAATGGAATGTAGAATACGGAATGCAGAATACTGTATACAGAATATACAATGTAGAACCCAGAATTTAGACTATGGAATGCAGAATATAGAACACGGAATTAAAACATGGAATTTAGAAAACAGAATTTATTGTATAGAATACAGTATACTGAATATTGAATTTAGAATATAGAATGTAGAACACAGAATATGGAATGTAGAATACGGAATGCAGAATATTGAATACAGAATATAGAATGTAGAACACAGAATTAAGAATATAGATTATATAACACTGAATATAAAATTTAGAATATAGAATGCAGAACACAGAATATAGAGTATAGAATACAGAATATAGAACCCAAAATTTAGAACATGGAATGCAGAACAGAGGATTTTGAATATAGAACACCGAATACAAATATAGAATATGAATATACAATGTAGAACACAGAATTTAGAATATAGAATACAGAATACTGGATATACAATTTAGAATATACAATGTAGAACAAGGAATGTAGAATATAGAATACGGAATGCAGAATATAGAATACACAATATAGAATATAGAACACAAAATATAGAATATGGAAAACAGGATACAAAACCCAGAATTGAGAACATGGGATGAAGAACATAGAATTTAGAATATAGAAAACCGAATACTTAATATAGAAATTCTAATATAGAATGTTGAACACAGAATTTAGAATATAGAATAAAGAATACTGAATATTGAATTTAGAATTTAGAATGTAGAACACAGTATTTAGAATACAGATTAGAGAATATAGAAACCAGAATTTAGCCCATGGAATGCAGAAGGCAGAATGTAGAATATAGAATACAGAATACTGAATATAGAATTTAGAATATAGATTGTAGAACACAGAATATAGAATATAGACTACGGAATGCAGAATATAGTTTATAGAATATCGAATGATGAAAAAAAATTATAGAATACAGAAAAGAGAATATAGAACCCAGAATTAAGAACATGGAATATTGAACACAGAATTTAGTATATAGAATACATAATACTGAATTTCGAATTTAGAATATAGAATGTAGAACACAGAATATGGAATGTAGAATACGGAATGCAGAATATAGAATACAGAATATAGAATGTAGAACACAGAATATAGAATATAGAATACAGAATATGGAACCCAAATTTAGAACATGGAATGCAGAGCACAGAATTTAGTATATAGAATACAGAATACTGAATATAGAATTTAGAATATAGAATGTAGAACACAGAATTTACAATATATAATAAAGAATACTGAATATAGAATTTAGAATATAGAATGTAGAACACAGAATATAGAATATATAATAGAGAATATAGAACCCAGAATTTAGAACATGGAATGCAGAACACAGAATATATAATATAGAATACAGAATATTGAATATAGAATTTAGAATAAAGAATGCAGAACACAGAATTTAGAATATAGGTTACAGAATGTAGAATATAGAATACAGAATATAGAATGTAGAACACAAAATATAGAATATGGAAAACAGAATACAGAACCCAAAATTTAGAACATGGAATGTAGAACACAGAATTTAGAGTTTATAATACAGAATACTGAATATAAATTTTAGATTATAGAATGTAGAACACAGAATATGGAATGTAGAATACGGAATGCAGAATATTGAATACAGAATATAGAATGTAGAACACAAAATTTAGAATATGGAAAACAGAATATAGAACCCAGAATTTAGAACATGGAATGCAGAACACAGAATTTAGAATATAGAATACAGATTACTGAATATAGACTACAGAATTTAGAATGTAGAACACACAATTTAGAATATAGAATACAGAATACTGAATATAGAATTTAGAATATAGAATGTAGAAAACAGTATATAAAATATAGACTACGAAATGCAGAATATAGAATATAGAATGTAGAATAATGAGCACAAATCATAGAATAGAGAATATAGAACCCAGAATTTAGAACATAGAATGTACAACAAAGTATATAGAATATAGAATACAGAATACTTAATATCGAATTTAGAAAATAGAATGTAGAACACAGAATATGGAATGTAGAATACGGAATGCCTAATATTGAATACAGAATATAGAATGTAGAACACAGAATTTAGAATATGGAAAGCAGAATATAGAACTAAGAATTTAGAACAGGGAATGCAGAACAAAGAATTTAGAATATAGAATGCAGATTACTGAATATAGAATTTAGAATATAGAATGTAGAACACAGAATTTAGAATACAGAGTATAGAATACTGAATATAGAATATAGAATGTAGAATGTAGAACACAGAATATAGAATATAGAGTATAGAATACTGAATATAGAATTTAGAATACAGAATGTAGAACACAGAATATGGAATATAGAATACAGAATATAGAACAGAAAATTTAGAACATGGAATGGGCAACACAGAACTTAGAATATAGACTACCGAATACTTTATATAGAATTTAGAATATAGAGTGTAGAACACAGAGTATAGAATATAGAATACGGAATACTAAATATAGAATTTAGAATATAGAATGTAGGACACAGAATATAGAATATAGAATATGGAATGCAGAATATAGAATACAGAATATAGAATATAGAATACAGAATATAGTATATAGAACACAGAATTTACAATATAGAATACAGAATACTGAATATAGAATTTAGAATATAGAATTCAGAACACAGAATATGGAATGTAGAATACGGAATGCAGAATATTGTATACAGATTATACAATGTAGAACACAGAATTTAGAATATGGAAAGCAGAATATAGAACACGGAATTTAGAACATGGAATTCAGAACACAGAATTTAGAATATAGAAAACAGATTACTGAATATAGAATTTAGAATATAGAAAGTAGAACACAGAATTTAGTATATAGAATACAGAACACTGAATATAGAATTTAGAATATAGAACGTAGATCACAAAATATAGAATATAAAATACAGAATACAGAACACAAAATTTAGAACATGGAATCAGTACACAGAATTTAATATATTGAACATCGAATACTGAATATAGAATATGAATATACAATGTAGAACACAGAATTTAGAATATAGAATACAGATTACTGAATATAGAATTTAGAATATAGATTGTAGAACACAGAATTTACACTATAGAATAAAGATTACTGAATATAAATTTTAGAATATATTATGTAGAACACAGAATATAGAATATAGATTAGAGAATATAGAACCCAATACTTAGAACGCAGAAAGCAGAACACAGAATTTAGAATATAGAATACTGAATACTTAATGTAAAATTTACATATAGAATGTTGAACAAAGAGTATAGAATATAGAATACGAAATACTGAATATAGGATTTAGAATATAGTATGTAGAACACAGGATATAGAATATAGAATACGGAATGCAGCATATATAATACAGAATATAGAATGTAGAACACAGAATATAGAACAAAGAATATAGTATATGGAACACAAAATTTAGAACATGGAATGCACAACACAGAATGAGGAATATAGAATACAGAATACTGAATATAGAATTTAGTATATAGTATGCAGAACACAGAATTTAGAACTTATTATGTAGAATACTGAGTATAGAATTTAGAACATTGAATGCAGAACACAGAATTTAGATTATAGGATGCAGAATACTGTATATAGAATTTAGAATATAGAATGCATAACACAGAATACAGAATATAGACAAAGGAATGGGGAATATAGAATATAGAATATAGAATGAAGAAAACAAAATATAGAATAGAGAATAGAGGATATAGAACCCAGAATTGAGAAATGGAACGCAGAACAGAGAATTTAGAATATAGAATACAAAATACTGAAAAAATATTTTAAAATATAGAATGTAGAACAAAGAATATAGAATATAGAATAGCGAATGCAGAATATTATATGTAGAATATAGAATGAAGAACACAAACATAGAATATAGAATAGTGAATATAGAACCCAGAAATTAGAACACGGAATGCAGAACACAGAATTTAGAATATAGAACACAGAATTCTTAATATAAAGTTTAGAATATAGAATGTAGAACACAGAGTATAGAATATAGAATACGGAATACTGAATATAGAATTTAGAATAGAGAATGTAGAACACAGAATATAGAATATAGAGTATAGATTACTGAATATAGAATTAGAATATAGAATGTAGAACACAGAATATAGAATATAGAATACAGAATATAGAACCCAAAATTTAGAACATGGAATGCAGAAAAGGGAATTTAGAATGTAGAATACCGAATACTGAATATAGAATATGAATATACAATGTAGAACACAGAATTTAGAAAATAGAATACAGATCACTGAATATAGAATTTACAATATACAATTTAGAACACAGAATTTGGAATATAGAATACAGAATACTGAATACAGAATTTAGAATATATAATTTAGAACACAGAAAATTGAATATAGACAACCAAATGCAGAATATAGAATATAGAATATAGAATATAGAATAATGAGCACAAAATACAGAATAGAGTATATAGAACCCAGAATTTAGAACATGGAATGCTGAACAAAGAATTTAGAATATAGAATACCGAATACAATATATAGAATATGAATATACATTGTAGAACACAGAATTTAGAATATAGAATAGAGAATACTGAATATAGAATATGAATATACAATGTAGAACACAGAATAAAGAATATAGAATACAGAATGCAGAATATAAAATACAGAATATAGAATGTAGAACACAAAATATAGAATATGGAAAACAGAACACAAAACCCAGAATTGAGAGGATGGAATGCAGAACACAGAATTTAGAATATAGAAAACAAAAAACTGAATATAGAATTTCGAATATAGATTGTAGAACACAGAATTTACAATATAGAATAAAGAAAACTGAATATAAATTTTAGAATATAGTATGTAGAACACAGAATATAGAATAGAGAATAGAGAATAGAGAACCCAGAAATTAGAACACAGAAAGCAGAACACACAATTTAGAATATAGAATAATTAATACTTAATATAAAATTTACAATATAGAATGTTGAACACAGAGTATAGGATATAGAATACGGAATACTGAATATAGGATTTAGAATATAGTATGTAGAACACAGAATATACAATACAGAATACGGAATGTAGAATATAGAATACAGAATATAGAATGTAGAACACAGAGTATAGAACATAGAATAGAGTATATGGAAACCGAAATTTAGAACATGGAATGCAGAATAAAGAATTTAGAATA
The DNA here is from genome assembly GCF_048564905.1 of Vicugna pacos. Lineage (NCBI taxonomy): Eukaryota > Metazoa > Chordata > Mammalia > Artiodactyla > Camelidae > Vicugna > Vicugna pacos. Next base: position 59,982,329 of record NW_027328741.1, read on the forward strand.
TAGAATACAGTATACTGAATATAGAATTTAGCATATAGTATTTAGAACACAAAATATGGAATGTAGAATACGGAATGCAGAATACTGAATACAGAATATACAATGTGGAACACAGAATTTAGAACATGGAAACCAGAATATAGAACACGGAATTTAGAACATGGAATGCAGGACACAGAATTTAGAATATAGAATACAGATTACGGAATATAGAATCTAGAATATAGAAAGTAGAACACAGAATTTAGAATATAGGATACGGAATGTAGAATATAGAATACAGAATATAGAATGTAGAACACAAAATTTAGGATATGGAAAACAGAATACAGAACCCAAAATTAAGATCATGGAATGTAGAACACAGAATTTAGAGTATATAATACAGCATACTGAATATAAATTTTAAATTATAAAATATGGAACACAGAATATGGAATGTAGACTACGGAATGCAGAATATAGAATATAGAATGTAGAATAATGAGCACAAAATATAGAATAGAGAATATAGAACCCAGAATTAAGAACATGGAATGTAGAACAAAGAATATAGAATATAGAATACAGAATACTTAATATCGAATTAAGAAAATAGAACGTAGAACACAGAATATGGAATGTAGAATACGGAATGCCTAATATTGAATACAGAATATAGAATGTAGAACACAGAATTTAGAATATGGAAAACAGAATATAGAACCAAGAATTTAGAACATGGAATGGAGAACAAAGAATTTACAATACAGAATGCAGATTACTGAATATAGACTTTAGAATATAGAATGTAGAACACGAAATTTAGAATATAGAGTATTGAATACTGAATATAGAATTTAGAATATAGAATGTAGAACACAGAATATAGAAAATAGAATACAGAATATGGAACACAAAATTTAGAACATGGAATGCACAACACAGAATTTAGAATATAGAATACCGAATACTGAATATACAATATGAATATAAAATGTAGAAAACAGAATTTAGAATACAGAATACAGAATACTAAATATAGAATTTTGAATATACAATGTAGAACACAGAATATGAAATATTGAATACGGAATTCAGAATATAGAATACAGAATAGAGAACACAAAATTTAGAAAATGGAATGCACAACACAGAATTTAGAATATAGAATACCGAATACTGAATATAGAATATGAATATACAATGTTGAACACAGAATTTAGAATATAGAATAAAGAATACTGAATATAGAATTTAGAATATAGAATGTAGAACACAGTATAGAATATAGAGTACGGAATACTGAATATAGAATTTAGAATATATAATGTAGTACAGAGAATATATAATATAGAATATGGAATGCAGTATATAGAATACAGAATATAGAATGTAGAACACAGAATATAAAATATAGAATAGAGTATATGGAAACCAAAATTTAGAACATGGAATGCAGAATACAGAATTTAGAATATAGAATACAGAATACTGAATATAGAATTTAGAATATAGAATTTAAAACACAGAATATGGAATGTAGAATACGGAATGCAGACTATTGTATACAAAATATACAATGTAGAACACAGAATTTAGAATATGGAAAGCAGAATTTTGAACACGGAATTTAGAACATGGAATACAAAAAACAGTATTTAGAATATAGAATACAGATTACTGAATATCGAATTTATAATATAGAAAGTAGAACACAGAATTTAGTATATAGAATACATAATACTAAATATAGAATTTAGAATATAGAATGTAGAACACAGAATTTAAATTATAGATTATAGAATACTGAATATAGAATTTAGAATATAGAATTTAGAACACAGAATATAGAATTTAGAATAAATAATATAGAATCCAAAATTTAGAACATGGAATGCAGAACAGAGAATTTAGAATATAGAATACCGAATACAAATAGAGAATATGAATATGCAATGTAGAACATAGAATTTACAATACAGAATACAGAATACTGAATATAGAATTTAGACTATACAATGTAGAACACAGAATATAGAATATAGAATACGGAATGCAGAATATAGAATACAGAAAATAGAATATAGAACACAGAATATTGAATATGGAAAACAGAATTCAAAACCCAGAATTGAGAACATGGAATGAAGAACAGAGAATTTAGAATATAGAAAACAGAATACTGAATATAGAATTTCAAATATACAATGTTGAACTCAGAATTAAGAATATAGAATAAAGAATACTGAATATTGAATTTAGAATATAGGATTTAGAACACAGAATATGGTATGTAGAAAACGGAATGCAAAATATTGTATACAGAATATACAATATAAAACACGGAGTTTAGAATATGGAAAGTAGAATATAGAACACGGAATTAAAACATGGAATGTAGAAAACAGAATTTATTATATAGAATACAGTATACTGAATATCGAATTTAGAATATAGAATGTAGAACACAGAATATGGAATGTAGAATACGGAATGCACAATATTGAATACAGAATATAGAATGCAGAACACAAAATTTAGAATATAGAGTATATAATACTGAATATAGAATTTAGAATATAGAATGTGGAAAACAGAATATAGAGTATAGAATATAGAATATAGAACCCAAAATTTAGAAAATGGAATGCAGAACAGAGGATTTAGAATATAGAATACCGAATACAAATATAGAATATGAATATACAATGTAGAACACAGAATCTAGAATATAGAATACAGAATACTGAATATACAATTTAGAATATACAATGTAGAACAATGAATATAGGATATAGAGTACGGAATGCAGAATAAAGAATACAGAAGTTAGAATATAGAACACAGAATATAGAATATGGAAAACAGAATACAAAACCCAGAATTGAGAACATGGAATGAAGAACATAGAATTTAGAATATAGAAAATCGAATACTGAATATAGAATTTCAAATATAGAATGTTGAACACAGAATTTAGAATATAGAATAAAGAATACTGAATATTGAATTTAGAATGTAGAATATAGAACACAGTATTTAGAATATAGATTAGAGAATATAGAACCCAGAATATAGCACAAGGGGTGCAGAAGACAGAATTTACAATATAGAATACAGAATACTGAGTATAGAATTTAGAATATAGAATATAGAACACAGAATATAGAATATAGACTACGGAATGCAGAATATAGAATATAGAGTAGAGAATGATGAACACAAATTATAGAATATTGAATAGAGAATATAGAATCCAAAATTAAGAACATGGAATATAGAACACACAATTTAGAATATAGAATACAGAATATTGAATTTCGAATTTGGAATATAGAATGTAGAACATACAATATGTAATGTAGAATACCGAATGCAGAATATTGAATACAGAATATAGAACGAAGAACACAGTATAGAGAATATAGATTAAAGAATATAGAAACCAGAATTTAGAACATGGAATGCAGAACACAGAATTTACAATATAGAATAAAAATTACTGAATATAGAATTTAGAATATAGAATGCAGAACACAGAATTTAGAATATAGAATACAGAATATAGAACACAAAATTTAGAACATGGAATGCACAACACAGAATTTAGAATATAGAATACAGAATACTGAATATAGAATTTAGAATATAGAATATAGAACACAGAGTATAGAATATAGAATACGGTATACTGAATATAGAATATAGAATATAGAATGTAGAACACAAAATATAGAATATAGAATATGGAATGCAGAATTTAGAATACAGAATATAGAATGTAGAACACAGAATATAGACTATAGAATAGAGTATATGGAACGCAAAATTTAGAACATGGAATGCAGAACACACAATATAGAATATAGAATACATAATACTGAATATAAAATTTAGAATATACAATTTAGAACACAGAATATGGAATGTAGAATACGGAATGCAGAATACTGTATACAGAACATACAATGTAGAACCCAGAATTTAGAATATGGAAAGCAGAATATAGAACACGGAATTAAAACATGGAATTTAGAAAACAGAATTTATTATATAGAATACAGTATACTGAATATTGAATTTAGAATATGGAATGTAGAACACAGAATATGGAATGTAGAATACGGAATGCAGAATATTGAATACAGAATATAGAATATAGAACACAGAATTAAGAATATAGATTATATAACACTGAATATAAAATTTAGAATATAGAATTCAGAACACAGAATATGGAATGTAGAATACGGAATGCAGAATATTGTATACAGATTATACAATGTAGAACACAGAATTTAGAATATGGAAAGCAGAATATAGAACACGGAATTTAGAACATGGAATTCAGAACACAGAATTTAGAATATAGAAAACAGATTACTGAATATAGAATTTAGAATATAGAAAGTAGAACACAGAATTTAGTATATAGAATACAGAACACTGAATATAGAATTTAGAATATAGAACGTAGATCACAAAATATAGAATATAAAATACAGAATATAGAACACAAAATTTAGAACATGGAATCAGTACACAGAATTTAATATATAGAACATCGAATACTGAATATAGAATATGAATATACAATGTTGAACACAGAATTTAGAATATAGAATAAAGAATACTGAATATAGAATTTAGAATATTGAATGCAGAACACAGTATAGAATATAGAGTACGGAATACTGAATATAGAATTTAGAATATAGAATGTAGTACAGAGAATATATAATATAGAATATGGAATGCAGTATATAGAATACAGAATATAGAATATAGAACACAGAATATAGAATATAGAATAGAGTATATGGAAACCAAAATTTAGAACATGGAATGCAGAATACAGAATTTAGAATATAGAATACAGAATACTGAATATAGAATTTAGAATATAGAATTTAAAACACAGAATATGGAATGTAGAATATGGAATGCAGACTATTGTATACAAAATATACAATGTAGAACACAGAATTTAGGATATGGAAAGCAGAATATAGAACACGGAATTTAGAACATGGAATACAAAAAACAGTATTTAGAATATAGAATACAGATTACTGAATATCGAATTTATAATATAGAAAGTAGAACACAGAATTTAGTATATAGAATACATAATACTAAATATAGAATTTAGAATATAGAATGTAGAACACAGAATTTAAATTATAGATTATAGAATACTGAATATAGAATTTAGAATATAGAATTTAGAACACAGAATATAGAATTTAGAATAAATAATATAGAATCCAAAATTTAGAACATGGAATGCAGAACAGAGAATTTAGAATATAGAATACCGAATACAAATAGAGAATATGAATATGCAATGTAGAACATAGAATTTACAATACAGAATACAGAATACTGAATATAGAATTTAGACTATACAATGTAGAACACAGAATATAGAATATAGAATACGGAATGCAGAATATAGAATACAGAAAATAGAATATAGAACACAGAATATTGAATATGGAAAACAGAATTCAAAACCCAGAATTGAGAACATGGAATGAAGAACAGAGAATTTAGAATATAGAAAACAGAATACTGAATATAGAATTTCAAATATACAATGTTGAACTCAGAATTAAGAATATAGAATAAAGAATACTGAATATTGAATTTAGAATATAGGATTTAGAACACAGTATATGGTATGTAGAAGACGGAATGCAAAATATTGTATACAGAATATACAATATAAAACACGGAGTTTAGAATATGGAAAGTAGAATATAGAACACGGAATTAAAACATGGAATGTAGAAAACAGAATTTATTATATAGAATACAGTATACTGAATATCGAATTTAGAATATAGAATGTAGAACACAGAATATGGAATGTAGAATACGGAATGCACAATATTGAATACAGAATATAGAATGCAGAACACAGAATTTAGAATATAGAGTATATAATACTGAATATAGAATTTAGAATATAGAATGTGGAAAACAGAATATAGAGTATAGAATATAGAATATAGAACCCAAAATTTAGAAAATGGAATGCAGAACAGAGGATTTAGAATATAGAATACCGAATACAAATATAGAATATGAATATACAATGTAGAACACAGAATTTAGAATATAGAATACAGAATACTGAATATACAATTTAGAATATACAATGTAGAACAATGAATATAGGATATAGAGTACGGAATGCAGAATAAAGAATACAGAAGTTAGAATATAGAACACAGAATATAGAATATGGAAAACAGAATACAAAACCCAGAATTGAGAACATGGAATGAAGAACATAGAATTTAGAATATAGAAAATCGAATACTGAATATAGAATTTCAAATATAGAATGTTGAACACAGAATTTAGAATATAGAATAAAGAATACTGAATATTGAATTTAGAATGTAGAATATAGAACACAGTATTTAGAATATAGATTAGAGAATATAGAACCCAGAATATAGCACAAGGGGTGCAGAAGACAGAATTTACAATATAGAATACAGAATACTGAGTATAGAATTTAGAATATAGAATATAGAACACAGAATATAGAATATAGACTACGGAATGCAGAATATAGAATATAGAGTAGAGAATGATGAACACAAATTATAGAATATTGAATAGAGAATATAGAATCCAAAATTAAGAACATGGAATATAGAACACACAATTTAGAATATAGAATACAGAATATTGAATTTCGAATTTGGAATATAGAATGTAGAACATACAATATGTAATGTAGAATACCGAATGCAGAATATTGAATACAGAATATAGAACGAAGAACACAGTATAGAGAATATAGATTAAAGAATATAGAAACCAGAATTTAGAACATGGAATGCAGAACACAGAATTTACAATATAGAATAAAAATTACTGAATATAGAATTTAGAATATAGAATGCAGAACACAGAATTTAGAATATAGAATACAGAATATAGAACACAAAATTTAGAACATGGAATGCACAACACAGAATTTAGAATATAGAATACAGAATACTGAATATAGAATTTAGAATATAGAATATAGAACACAGAGTATAGAATATAGAATACGGTATACTGAATATAGAATATAGAATATAGAATGTAGAACACAAAATATAGAATATAGAATATGGAATGCAGAATTTAGAATACAGAATATAGAATGTAGAACACAGAATATAGACTATAGAATAGAGTATATGGAACGCAAAATTTAGAACATGGAATGCAGAACACACAATATAGAATATAGAATACATAATACTGAATATAAAATTTAGAATATACAATTTAGAACACAGAATATGGAATGTAGAATACGGAATGCAGAATACTGTATACAGAACATACAATGTAGAACCCAGAATTTAGAATATGGAAAGCAGAATATAGAACACGGAATTAAAACATGGAATTTAGAAAACAGAATTTATTATATAGAATACAGTATACTGAATATTGAATTTAGAATATGGAATGTAGAACACAGAATATGGAATGTAGAATACGGAATGCAGAATATTGAATACAGAATATAGAATATAGAACACAGAATTAAGAATATAGATTATATAACACTGAATATAAAATTTAGAATATAGAATTCAGAACACAGAATATGGAATGTAGAATACGGAATGCAGAATATTGTATACAGATTATACAATGTAGAACACAGAATTTAGAATATGGAAAGCAGAATATAGAACACGGAATTTAGAACATGGAATTCAGAACACAGAATTTAGAATATAGAAAACAGATTACTGAATATAGAATTTAGAATATAGAAAGTAGAACACAGAATTTAGTATATAGAATACAGAACACTGAATATAGAATTTAGAATATAGAACGTAGATCACAAAATATAGAATATAAAATACAGAATATAGAACACAAAATTTAGAACATGGAATCAGTACACAGAATTTAATATATAGAACATCGAATACTGAATATAGAATATGAATATACAATGTTGAACACAGAATTTAGAATATAGAATAAAGAATACTGAATATAGAATTTAGAATATTGAATGCAGAACACAGTATAGAATATAGAGTACGGAATACTGAATATAGAATTTAGAATATAGAATGTAGTACAGAGAATATATAATATAGAATATGGAATGCAGTATATAGAATACAGAATATAGAATATAGAACACAGAATATAGAATATAGAATAGAGTATATGGAAACCAAAATTTAGAACATGGAATGCAGAATACAGAATTTAGAATATAGAATACAGAATACTGAATATAGAATTTAGAATATAGAATTTAAAACACAGAATATGAAATGTAGAATATGGAATGCAGACTATTGTATACAAAATATACAATGTAGAACACAGAATTTAGGATATGGAAAGCAGAATATAGAACACGGAATTTAGAACATGGAATACAAAAAACAGTATTTAGAATATAGAATACAGATTACTGAATATCGAATTTAGAATATAGAAAGTAGAACACAGAATTTAGTATATAGAATACATAATACTAAATATAGAATTTAGAATATAGAATGTAGAACACAGAATATAAATATAGATTATAGAATACTGAATATAGAATTTAGAATATAAAATTTAGAACACAGAATATAGAATTTAGAATAAATAATATAGAAACCAAAACTTAGAACATGGAATGCAGAACAGAGAATTTAGAATGTAGAATACCGAATACAAATAGAGAATATGAATATGCAATGTAGAACATAGAATTTACAATACAGAATACAGAATACTGAATATAGAATTTAGACTATACAATTTACAACACAGAATATAGAATATAGAATACGGAATGCAGAATATAGAATACAGAATATAGAATATAGAACACAGAATATAGAATATGGAAAACAGAATTCAAAACCCAGAATTGAGAACATGGAATGAAGAACAGAGAATTTAGAATATAGAAAACAGAATACTGAATATAGAATTTCAAATATACAATGTTGAACACAGAATTAAGAATATAGAATAAAGAATACTGAATATTGAATTTAGAATATAGGATTTAGAACACAGGATATGGTATGTAGAAGACGGAATGCAAAATATTGTATACAGAATATACAATGTAAAACACGGAATTTAGAATATGGAAAGTAGAATATAGAACACGGAATTAAAACATGGAATGTAGAAAACAGAATTTATTATATAGAATACAGTATACTGAATATCAAATTTAGAATATAGAATGTAGAACACAGAATATGGAATGTAGAATACGGAATGCACAATATTGAATACAGAATATAGAATGTAGAACACAGAATTTAGAATATAGAGTATATAATACTGAATATAGGATTTAGAATATAGAATGTGGAACACAGAATATAGAGAACAGAATACAGAATATAGAACCCAAAATTTAGAACATGGAATGCAGAACAGAGGATTTAGAATATAGAATACCGAATACAAATATAGAATATGAATATACAATGTAGAACACAGAATTTAGAATATAGAATACAGAATACTGAATATACAATTTAGAATATACAATGTAGAACAATGAATATAGGATATAGAGTACGGAATGCAGAATAAAGGATACAGAAGTTAGAATATAGAACACAGAATATAGAATATGGAAAACAGAATACAAAACCCAGAATTGAGAACATGGAATGAAGAACATAAAATTTAGAATATAGAAAATCGAATACTGAATACAGAATTTCAAATATAGAATGTTGAACACAGAATTTAGAATATAGAATAAAGAATACTGAATATTGAATTTAGAATGTAGAGTATAGAACACAGTATTTAGAATATAGATTAGAGAATATAGAACCCAGAATTTAGCACAAGGGGTGCAGAAGACAGAATTTACAATATAGAATACAGAATACTGAGTATAGAATTTAGAATATAGAATATAGAACACAGAATATAGAATATAGACAACGGAATGCAGAATATAGAATATAGAGTAGAGAATGATGAACACAAATTATAGAATATTGAATAGAGAATATAGAATCCAAAATTAAGAACATGGAATATAGAACACACAATTTAGAATATAGAATACAGAATATTGAATTTCGAATTTAGAATATAGAATGTAGAACATAGAATATGTAATGTACAATACCGAATGCAGAATATTGAATACAGAATATAGAACGAAGAACACAGTATAGAGAATTTAGATTAAAGAATATAGAAACCAGAATTTAGAACATGGAATGCAGAACACAGAATTTACAATATAGAATAAAAATTACTGAATATAGAATTTAGAATATAGAATGCAGAACACAGAATTTAGAATATAGTATATAGAATACAGAATATAGAATTTAGAATATAGAATGTAGAACACAGAATATAGAATATAGAATACAGAATATAGAACACAAAATTTAGAACATGGAATGCACAACACAGAATTTAGAATATAGAATACAGAATACTGAACATAGAATTAAGAATATAGAATATAGAACACAGAGTATAGAATATAGAATACGGTATACTGAATATAGAATATAGAATATAGAATGTAGAACACAAAATATAGAATATAGAATATGGAATGCAGAATTTAGAATACAGAATATAGAATGTAGAACACAGAATATAGACTATAGAATAGAGTATATGGAACGCAAAATTTAGAACATGGAATGCAGAACACACAATATAGAAAATAGAATACATAATACTGAATATAAAATTTAGAATATAGAATTTAGAACACAGAAAATGGAATGTAGAATACGGAATGCAGAATACTGTATACAGAATATACAATGTAGAACCCAGAATTTAGACTATGGAATGCAGAATATAGAACACGGAATTAAAACATGGAATTTAGAAAACAGAATTTATTATATAGAATACAGTATACTGAATATTGAATTTAGAATATAGAATGTAGAACACAGAATATGGAATGTAGAATACGGAATGCAGAATATTGAATACAGAATATAGAATGTAGAACACAGAATTAAGAATATAGATTATATAACACTGAATATAAAATTTAGAATATAGAATGCAGAACACAGAATATAGAGTATAGAATACAGAATATAGAACCCAAAATTTAGAACATGGAATGCAGAACAGAGGATTTTGAATATAGAACACCGAATACAAATATAGAATATGAATATACAATGTAGAACACAGAATTTAGAATATAGAATACAGAATACTGGATATACAATTTAGAATATACAATGTAGAACAAGGAATGTAGAATATAGAATACGGAATGCAGAATATAGAATACACAAGATAGAATATAGAACACAAAATATAGAATATGGAAAACAGGATACAAAACCCAGAATTGAGAACATGGGATGAAGAACATAGAATTTAGAATATAGAAAACCGAATACTTAATATAGAATTTCTAATATAGAATGTTGAACACAGAATTTAGAATATAGAATAAAGAATACTGAATATTGAATTTAGAATTTAGAATGTAGAACACAGTATTTAGAATACAGATTAGAGAATATAGAAACCAGAATTTAGCCCATGGAATGCAGAAGGCAGAATGTAGAATATAGAATACAGAATACTGAATATAGAATTTAGAATATAGATTGTAGAACACATAATATAGAATATAGACTACGGAATGCAGAATATAGTTTATAGAATATCGAATGATGAAAAAAAATTATAGAATACAGAAAAGAGAATATAGAACCCAGAATTAAGAACATGGAATATTGAACACAGAATTTAGTATATAGAATACATAATACTGAATTTCGAATTTAGAATATAGAATGTAGAACACAGAATATGGAATGTAGAATACGGAATGCAGAATATAGAATACAGAATATAGTATGTAGAACACAGAATATAGAATATAGAATACAGTATATGGAACCCAAATTTAGAACATGGAATGCAGAGCACAGAATTTAGTATATAGAATACAGAATACTGAATATAGAATTTAGAATATAGAATGTAGAACACAGAATTTACAATATATAATAAAGAATACTGAATATAGAATTTAGAATATAGAATGTAGAACACAGAATATAGAATATAGAATAGAGAATATAGAACCCAGAATTTAGAACATGGAATGCAGAACACAGAATATAGAATATAGAATACAGAATATTGAATATAGAATTTAGAATAAAGAATGCAGAACACAGAATTTAGAATATAGGTTACAGAATGTAGAATATAGAATACAGAATATAGAATGTAGAACACAAAATATAGAATATGGAAAACAGAATACAGAACCCAAAATTTAGAACATGGAATGTAGAACACAGAATTTAGAGTTTATAATACAGAATACTGAATATAAATTTTAGATTATAGAATGTAGAACACAGAATATGGAATGTAGAATACGGAATGCAGAATATTGAATACAGAATATAGAATGTAGAACACAAAATTTAGAATATGGAAAACAGAATATAGAACCCAGAATTTAGAACATGGAATGCAGAACACAGAATTTAGAATATAGAATACAGATTACTGAATATAGACTACAGAATTTAGAATGTAGAACACACAATTTAGAATATAGAATACAGAATACTGAATATAGAATTTAGAATATAGAATGTAGAAAACAGTATATAAAATATAGACTACGAAATGCAGAATATAGAATATAGAATGTAGAATAATGAGCACAAATCATAGAATAGAGAATATAGAACCCAGAATTTAGAACATAGAATGTACAACAAAGAATATAGAATATAGAATACAGAATACTTAATATCGAATTTAGAAAATAGAATGTAGAACACAGAATATGGAATGTAGAATACGGAATGCCTAATATTGAATACAGAATATAGAATGTAGAACACAGAATTTAGAATATGGAAAACAGAATATAGAACTAAGAATTTAGAACAGGGAATGCAGAACAAAGAATTTAGAATATAGAATGCAGATTACTGAATATAGAATTTAGAATATAGAATGTAGAACACAGAATTTAGAATACAGAGTATAGAATACTGAATATAGAATATAGAATGTAGAATGTAGAACACAGAATATAGAATATAGAATACAGAATATAGAACACAAAATTTAGAACATGGAATGCACAACACAGAATTTAGACTATAGAATACAGAATACTGAATATAGAATTAAGAATATAGAATATAGAACACAGAGTATAGAATATAGAATACGGTATACTGAATATAGAATATAGAATATAGAATGTAGAACACAAAATATAGAATATAGAATATGGAATGCAGAATTTAGAATACAGAATATAGAATGTAGAACACAGAATATAGACTATAGAATAGAGTATATGGAACGCAAAATTTAGAACATGGAATGCAGAACACACAATATAGAAAATAGAATACATAATACTGAATATAAAATTTAGAATATAGAATTTAGAACACAGAAAATGGAATGTAGAATACGGAATGCAGAATACTGTATACAGAATATACAATGTAGAACCCAGAATTTAGACTATGGAATGCAGAATATAGAACACGGAATTAAAACATGGAATTTAGAAAACAGAATTTATTATATAGAATACAGTATACTGAATATTGAATTTAGAATATAGAATGTAGAACACAGAATATGGAATGTAGAATACGGAATGCAGAATATTGAATACAGAATATAGAATGTAGAACACAGAATTAAGAATATAGATTATATAACACTGAATATAAAATTTAGAATATAGAATGCAGAACACAGAATATAGAGCATAGAATACAGAATATAGAACCCAAAATTTAGAACATGGAATGCAGAACAGAGGATTTTGAATATAGAACACCGAATACAAATATAGAATATGAATATACAATGTAGAACACAGAATTTAGAATATAGAATACAGAATACTGGATATACAATTTAGAATATACAATGTAGAACAAGGAATGTAGAATATAGAATACGGAATGCAGAATATAGAATACACAATATAGAATATAGAACACAAAATATAGAATATGGAAAACAGGATACAAAACCCAGAATTGAGAACATGGGATGAAGAACATAGAATTTAGAATATAGAAAACCGAATACTTAATATAGAAATTCTAATATAGAATGTTGAACACAGAATTTAGAATATAGAATAAAGAATACTGAATATTGAATTTAGAATTTAGAATGTAGAACACAGTATTTAGAATACAGATTAGAGAATATAGAAACCAGAATTTAGCCCATGGAATGCAGAAGGCAGAATGTAGAATATAGAATACAGAATACTGAATATAGAATTTAGAATATAGATTGTAGAACACAGAATATAGAATATAGACTACGGAATGCAGAATATAGTTTATAGAATATCGAATGATGAAAAAAAATTATAGAATACAGAAAAGAGAATATAGAACCCAGAATTAAGAACATGGAATATTGAACACAGAATTTAGTATATAGAATACATAATACTGAATTTCGAATTTAGAATATAGAATGTAGAACACAGAATATGGAATGTAGAATACGGAATGCAGAATATAGAATACAGAATATAGAATGTAGAACACAGAATATAGAATATAGAATACAGAATATGGAACCCAAATTTAGAACATGGAATGCAGAGCACAGAATTTAGTATATAGAATACAGAATACTGAATATAGAATTTAGAATATAGAATGTAGAACACAGAATTTACAATATATAATAAAGAATACTGAATATAGAATTTAGAATATAGAATGTAGAACACAGAATATAGAATATAAAATAGAGAATATAGAACCCAGAATTTAGAACATGGAATGCAGAACACAGAATATAGAATATAGAATACAGAATATTGAATATAGAATTTAGAATAAAGAATGCAGAACACAGAATTTAGAATATAGGTTACAGAATGTAGAATATAGAATACAGAATATAGAATGTAGAACACAAAATATAGAATATGGAAAACAGAATACAGAACCCAAAATTTAGAACATGGAATGTAGAACACAGAATTTAGAGTTTATAATACAGAATACTGAATATAAATTTTAGATTATAGAATGTAGAACACAGAATATGGAATGTAGAATACGGAATGCAGAATATTGAATACAGAATATAGAATGTAGAACACAAAATTTAGAATATGGAAAACAGAATATAGAACCCAGAATTTAGAACATGGAATGCAGAACACAGAATTTAGAATATAGAATACAGATTACTGAATATAGACTACAGAATTTAGAATGTAGAACACACAATTTAGAATATAGAATACAGAATACTGAATATAGAATTTAGAATATAGAATGTAGAAAACAGTATATAAAATATAGACTACGAAATGCAGAATATAGAATATAGAATGTAGAATAATGAGCACAAATCATAGAATAGAGAATATAGAACCCAGAATTTAGAACATAGAATGTACAACAAAGTATATAGAATATAGAATACAGAATACTTAATATCGAATTTAGAAAATAGAATGTAGAACACAGAATATGGAATGTAGAATACGGAATGCCTAATATTGAATACAGAATATAGAATGTAGAACACAGAATTTAGAATATGGAAAGCAGAATATAGAACTAAGAATTTAGAACAGGGAATGCAGAACAAAGAATTTAGAATATAGAATGCAGATTACTGAATATAGAATTTAGAATATAGAATGTAGAACACAGAATTTAGAATACAGAGTATAGAATACTGAATATAGAATATAGAATGTAGAATGTAGAACACAGAATATAGAATATAGAGTATAGAATACTGAATATAGAATTTAGAATACAGAATGTAGAACACAGAATATGGAATATAGAATACAGAATATAGAACAGAAAATTTAGAACATGGAATGGGCAACACAGAACTTAGAATATAGAATACCGAATACTTTATATAGAATTTAGAATATAGAGTGTAGAACACAGAGTATAGAATATAGAATACGGAATACTAAATATAGAATTTAGAATATAGAATGTAGGACACAGAATATAGAATATAGAATATGGAATGCAGAATATAGAATACAGAATATAGAATATAGAATACAGAATATAGTATATAGAACACAGAATTTACAATATAGAATACAGAATACTGAATATAGAATTTAGAATATAGATTGTAGAACACAGAATTTACACTATAGAATAAAGATTACTGAATATAAATTTTAGAATATATTATGTAGAACACAGAATATAGAATATAGATTAGAGAATATAGAACCCAATACTTAGAACGCAGAAAGCAGAACACAGAATTTAGAATATAGAATACTGAATACTTAATGTAAAATTTACATATAGAATGTTGAACAAAGAGTATAGAATATAGAATACGAAATACTGAATATAGGATTTAGAATATAGTATGTAGAACACAGGATATAGAATATAGAATACGGAATGCAGCATATATAATACAGAATATAGAATGTAGAACACAGAATATAGAACAAAGAATATAGTATATGGAACACAAAATTTAGAACATGGAATGCACAACACAGAATGAGGAATATAGAATACAGAATACTGAATATAGAATTTAGTATATAGTATGCAGAACACAGAATTTAGAACTTATTATGTAGAATACTGAGTATAGAATTTAGAACATTGAATGCAGAACACAGAATTTAGATTATAGGATGCAGAATACTGTATATAGAATTTAGAATATAGAATGCATAACACAGAATACAGAATATAGACAAAGGAATGGGGAATATAGAATATAGAATATAGAATGAAGAAAACAAAATATAGAATAGAGAATAGAGGATATAGAACCCAGAATTGAGAAATGGAACGCAGAACAGAGAATTTAGAATATAGAATACAAAATACTGAAAAAATATTTTAAAATATAGAATGTAGAACAAAGAATATAGAATATAGAATAGCGAATGCAGAATATTATATGTAGAATATAGAATGAAGAACACAAACATAGAATATAGAATAGTGAATATAGAACCCAGAAATTAGAACACGGAATGCAGAACACAGAATTTAGAATATAGAACACAGAATTCTTAATATAAAGTTTAGAATATAGAATGTAGAACACAGAGTATAGAATATAGAATACGGAATACTGAATATAGAATTTAGAATAGAGAATGTAGAACACAGAATATAGAATATAGAGTATAGATTACTGAATATAGAATTAGAATATAGAATGTAGAACACAGAATATAGAATATAGAATACAGAATATAGAACCCAAAATTTAGAACATGGAATGCAGAAAAGGGAA
Source organism: Vicugna pacos (assembly GCF_048564905.1). Lineage (NCBI taxonomy): Eukaryota > Metazoa > Chordata > Mammalia > Artiodactyla > Camelidae > Vicugna > Vicugna pacos. The sequence goes on from NW_027328741.1 coordinate 59,999,624, forward strand.
TTTAGAATGTAGAATACCGAATACTGAATATAGAATATGAATATACAATGTAGAACACAGAATTTAGAAAATAGAATACAGATCACTGAATATAGAATTTACAATATACAATTTAGAACACAGAATTTGGAATATAGAATACAGAATACTGAATACAGAATTTAGAATATATAATTTAGAACACAGAAAATTGAATATAGACAACCAAATGCAGAATATAGAATATAGAATATAGAATATAGAATAATGAGCACAAAATACAGAATAGAGTATATAGAACCCAGAATTTAGAACATGGAATGCTGAACAAAGAATTTAGAATATAGAATACCGAATACAATATATAGAATATGAATATACATTGTAGAACACAGAATTTAGAATATAGAATAGAGAATACTGAATATAGAATATGAATATACAATGTAGAACACAGAATAAAGAATATAGAATACAGAATGCAGAATATAAAATACAGAATATAGAATGTAGAACACAAAATATAGAATATGGAAAACAGAACACAAAACCCAGAATTGAGAGGATGGAATGCAGAACACAGAATTTAGAATATAGAAAACAAAAAACTGAATATAGAATTTCGAATATAGATTGTAGAACACAGAATTTACAATATAGAATAAAGAAAACTGAATATAAATTTTAGAATATAGTATGTAGAACACAGAATATAGAATAGAGAATAGAGAATAGAGAACCCAGAAATTAGAACACAGAAAGCAGAACACACAATTTAGAATATAGAATAATTAATACTTAATATAAAATTTACAATATAGAATGTTGAACACAGAGTATAGAATATAGAATACGGAATACTGAATATAGGATTTAGAATATAGTATGTAGAACACAGAATATACAATACAGAATACGGAATGTAGAATATAGAATACAGAATATAGAATGTAGAACACAGAGTATAGAACATAGAATAGAGTATATGGAAACCGAAATTTAGAACATGGAATGCAGAATAAAGAATTTAGAATATAGAATACAGTATACTGAATATAGAATTTAGCATATAGTATTTAGAACACAAAATATGGAATGTAGAATACGGAATGCAGAATACTGAATACAGAATATACAATGTGGAACACAGAATTTAGAACATGGAAACCAGAATATAGAACACGGAATTTAGAACATGGAATGCAGGACACAGAATTTAGAATATAGAATACAGATTACGGAATATAGAATCTAGAATATAGAAAGTAGAACACAGAATTTAGAATATAGGATACGGAATGTAGAATATAGAATACAGAATATAGAATGTAGAACACAAAATTTAGGATATGGAAAACAGAATACAGAACCCAAAATTAAGATCATGGAATGTAGAACACAGAATTTAGAGTATATAATACAGCATACTGAATATAAATTTTAAATTATAAAATATGGAACACAGAATATGGAATGTAGACTACGGAATGCAGAATATAGAATATAGAATGTAGAATAATGAGCACAAAATATAGAATAGAGAATATAGAACCCAGAATTAAGAACATGGAATGTAGAACAAAGAATATAGAATATAGAATACAGAATACTTAATATCGAATTAAGAAAATAGAACGTAGAACACAGAATATGGAATGTAGAATACGGAATGCCTAATATTGAATACAGAATATAGAATGTAGAACACAGAATTTAGAATATGGAAAACAGAATATAGAACCAAGAATTTAGAACATGGAATGGAGAACAAAGAATTTACAATACAGAATGCAGTTTACTGAATATAGACTTTAGAATATAGAATGTAGAACACGAAATTTAGAATATAGAGTATTGAATACTGAATATAGAATTTAGAATATAGAATGTAGAACACAGAATATAGAAAATAGAATACAGAATATGGAACACAAAATTTAGAACATGGAATGCACAACACAGAATTTAGAATATAGAATACCGAATACTGAATATACAATATGAATATAAAATGTAGAAAACAGAATTTAGAATACAGAATACAGAATACTAAATATAGAATTTTGAATATACAATGTAGAACACAGAATATGAAATATTGAATACGGAATTCAGAATATAGAATACAGAATAGAGAACACAAAATTTAGAAAATGGAATGCACAACACAGAATTTAGAATATAGAATACCGAATACTGAATATAGAATATGAATATACAATGTTGAACACAGAATTTAGAATATAGAATAAAGAATACTGAATATAGAATTTAGAATATAGAATGTAGAACACAGTATAGAATATAGAGTACGGAATACTGAATATAGAATTTAGAATATATAATGTAGTACAGAGAATATATAATATAGAATATGGAATGCAGTATATAGAATACAGAATATAGAATGTAGAACACAGAATATAAAATATAGAATAGAGTATATGGAAACCAAAATTTAGAACATGGAATGCAGAATACAGAATTTAGAATATAGAATACAGAATACTGAATATAGAATTTAGAATATAGAATTTAAAACACAGAATATGGAATGTAGAATACGGAATGCAGACTATTGTATACAAAATATAAAATGTAGAACACAGAATTTAGAATATGGAAAGCAGAATATAGAACACGGAATTTAGAACATGGAATGCAAAAAACAGTATTTAGAATATAGAATACAGATTACTGAATATCGAATTTAGAATATAGAAAGTAGAACACAGAATTTAGTATATAGAATACATAATACTAAATATAGAATTTAGAATATAGAATGTAGAACACAGAATTTAAAATATAGATGATAGAATACTGAATATAGAATTTAGAATATAGAATTTAGAACACAGAGTATAGAATTTAGAATATAGAATATAGAAAACAAAATTTAACATGGAATGCAGAACAGAGAATTTAGAATATAGAATACCGAATACAAATAGAGAATATGAAAATGCAATGTAGAACATAGAATTTAGAATACAGAATACAGAATACTGAATATAGAATTTAGACTATACAATGTAGAACACAGAATATAGAATATAGAATACGGAATGCAGAATATAGAATACAGAATATAGAATATAGAACACAGAATATAGATTATGGAAAACAGAATTCAAAACCCAGAATTGAGAACATGGAATGAAGAACAGAGATTTAGAATATAGAAAACAGAATACTGAGTATAGAATTTCAAATATACAATGTTGAACACAGAATTAAGAATATAGAATAAAGAATACTGAATATTGAATTTAGAATATAGGATTTAGAACACAGAATATGGTATGTAGAAAACGGAATGCAAAATATTGTATACAGAATATACAATGTAAAACACAGAATTTAGAATATGGAAAGTAGAATATAGAACACGGAATTAAAACATGGAATGTAGAAAACAGAATTTATTATATAGAATACAGTATACTGAATATCGAATTTAGAATATAGAATGTAGAAAACAGAATATGGAATGTAGAATACGGAATGCACAATATTGAATACAGAATATAGAATGTAGAACACAGAATTTAGAATATAGAGTATATAATACTGAATATAGAATTTAGAATATAGAATGTGGAACACAGAATATAGAGTATAGAATACAGAATATAGAACCTAAAATTTAGAACATGGAATGCAGAACAGAGGATTTAGAATATAGAATACCGAATACAAATATAGAATATGAATATACAATGTAGAACACAGAATTTAGAATATAGAATACCGAATACTGAATATACAATTTAGAATATACAATGTAGAACAATGAATATAGGATATAGAGTACGGAATGCAGAATAAAGAATACAGAAGTTAGAATATAGAACACAGAATATAGAATATGGAAAACAGAATACAAAACCCAGAATTGGGAAGATGGAATGACGAACATAGAATTTAGAATATAGAAAACCGAATACTGAATATAGAATTTCAAATATAGAATGTTGAACACAGAATTTAGAATATAGAATAAAGAATACTGAATATTGAATTTAGAATGTAGAATATAGAACACAGTATTTAGAATATAGATTAGAGAATATAGAACCCAGAATTTAGCACATGGGGTGCAGAAGACAGAATTTAGAATATACAATACAGAATACTGAGTATAGAATTTAGAATATAGAATATAGAACACAGAATATAGAATATAGACAACGGAATGCAGAATATAGAATATAGAATATAGAATGATGAACACAAATTATAGAATATTGAATAGAGAATATAGAATCCAAAATTAAGAACATGGAATATAGAACACACAATTTAGAATATAGAATACAGAATATTGAATTTCGAATTTAGAATATAGAATGTAGAACATAGAATATGTAATATAGAAAACCGAATGCAGAATATTGAATACAGAATATAGAACGTAGAACACAGTATAGAGAATATAGATTAAAGAATATAGAAACCAGAATTTAGAACATGGAATTCAGAACACAGAATTTACAATATAGAATAAAGATTACTGAATATAGAATTTAGAATATAGAATGCAGAACACAGAATTTAGAAAATAGAATATAGAACACAGAATATAGAATTTAGAATATAGAATGTAGAAACAGAATATAGAATATAGAATACAGAATATATAACACAAAATTTAGAACATGGAATGCACAACACAGAATTTAGAATATAGAATACAGAATACTGAATATAGAATTTAGAATATAGAACACAGAGTATAGATTATAGAATAAGGTATACTGAATATAGAATATAGAATATAGAATGTAGAACACAAAATATAGAATATCGAATATGGAATGCAGAATTTAGAATACAGAACATAGAATGTAGAACACAGAATATAGACTATAGAATAGAGTATATGGAACGCAAAATTTAGAAAATGGAATGCAGAACACACAATATAGAATATAGAATACATAATACTGAATATAAAATTTAGAATATAGTATTTAGAACACAGAATATGGAATGCAGAATACGGAATGCAGAATACTGTATACAGAATATTCAATGTAGAACCCAGAATTTAGAATATGGAAAGCAGAATATAGAACACGGAATTAAAACATGGAATTAAGAAAACAGAATTTATTATATAGAATGCAGTATACTGAATATCGAATTTAGAATATAGAATGTAGAAAACAGAATATGGAATGTAGAATACGGAATGCACAATATTGAATACAGAATATAGAATGTAGAACACAGAATTTAGTATATAGAGTATATAATACTGAATATAGAATTTAGAATATAGAATGTGGAACACAGAATATAGAGTATAGAATACAGAATATAGAACCCAAAATTTAGAACATGGAATGCAGAACAGAGGATTTAGAATATAGAATACCGAATACAAATATAGAATATGAATATACAATGTAGAACACAGAATTTAGAATATAGAATACAGAATACTGAATATACAATTTAGAATATACAATGTACAACAATGAATATAGGATATAGAGTACGGAATGCAGAATAAAGAATACAGAAGTTAGAATATAGAACACAGAATATAGAATATGGAAAACAGAATACAAAACCCAGAATTGAGAAGAATATAGAATGTAGAACACAGAATATAGAATATAGACTACGGAATGCAGAATATAGTTTATAGAATATAGAATGATGAACACAAATTATAAAATATAGAATAGAGAATATAGAAACCAGAAATAAGAACATGGAATATAGAACACAGAATTTAGTATATAGAATACATAATACTGAATTTCGAATTTAGAATATAGAATGTAGAACACAGAATATGGAATGTAGAATACGGAATGCAGAATATTGAATACAGAATATAGAATGTAGAACACAGATTTTAAAATATGGAAAAAGGAATATATAACCCAGAAATTAGAACATGCAATGCAGAACAGAATTTAGAATATAGAATACAGATTACTGAATATAGAATTTAGAATATAGATTGTAGAACACAGAATTTACACTTTAGAATACAGAATACTGAATATAAATTTTAGAATATAGTATGTAGAACACAGAATATAGAATATAGTTTAGAGAATATAGAACCCAGACCTTAGAACGCATAAAGCATAACACAGAATTTAGAATATAGAATACTGAATACTTAATATAAAATTTACAATATAGAATGTTGAACAAAGAGTATAGAATATGGAATACGAAATACTTCATATAGGATTTAGAATATAGAATGTAGAACACAGAATATAGAATATAGAATACGGAATGCAGAATATAGAATACAGAATATAGAATGTAGAACACAGAATAAAGAACAAAGAATAGAGTATATGTAACACACAATTTAGAACATGGAATGCAGAACACAGAATGTAGAATATAGAATACAGAATACTGAATATATAATTTAGTATATAGAATGCAGAACACAGAACTTAGAACTTAGTATGCAGAATACTGAGTATAGAATTTAGAACATTGAATGCAGAACACAGAATTTGAATATAGGATGCAGAATACTGTATATAGAAACTAGAATATAGAATGCATAACACAGAATATAGAATATAGACAAAGGAATGGGGAATATAGAATATAGAATATAGAATTAAGAAAACAAAATATAGAAAAGAGAATAGAGAATATAGAACCCAGAATTGAGAAATGGAATGCAGAACAGAGAATTTAGAATATATAATACAAAATACTGAAAAAATATTATAAAATATAGAATGTAGAACAAAGAATATAGAATATAGAATAGGGAATGAAGAATATTATATGTAGAATATAGAATGAAGAACACAAACATAGAATATAAATAGTGAATATAGAACCCAGAATTTAGAACATGGAATGCAGAACACAGAATTTAGAATATAGAAAACAAAAAACTGAATATAGAATTTCGAATATAGATTGTAGAACACAGAATTTACAATATAAAATAAAGAAAACTGAATATAAATTTTAGAATATAGTATGTAAAACACAGAATATAGAATAGAGAATATAGAATAGAGAACCCAGAAATTAGAACACAGAAAGCAGAACACAGAATTTAGAATATAGAATAATTAATACTTAATATAAAATTTACAATATAGAATGTTGAACACAGAGTATAGAATATAGAATACGGAATACTGAATATAGGATTTAGAATATAGAATGTAGAACACAGAATATACAATACAGAATACGGAATGTAGAATATAGAATACAGAATATAGAATGTAGAACACAGAGTATAGAACATAGAATAGAGTATATGGAAACCGAAATTTAGAACATGGAATGCAGAATAAAGAATATAGAATATAGAATACAGTATACAAATATAGAATTTAGAATATAGAATTTAGAACACAGAATATGGAATGTAGAATACGGAATGCAGAATATTGTATACAGAATATACAATGTGGAACACAGAATTTAGAACATGGAAACCAGAATATAGAACACGGAATTTAGAACATGGAATGCAGAACACAGAATTTAGAATATAGATTACAGATTACTGAATATAGAATTTAGAATATAGAAAGTAGAACACATAATTTAGAATATAGGATACGGAATGTAGAATATAGAATACAGAATATAGAATGTAGAACACAAAATATAGGATATGGAAAACAGAATACAGAACCCAAAATTTAGATCATGGAATGTAGAACACAGAATTTAGAATATATAATACAGCATACTGAATATAAATTTTAAATTATAAAATATGGAACACAGAATATGGAATGTAGGCTACGGAATGCAGAATATAGAATACAGAATGTAGAATAATGAGCACAAAATATAGAATAGAGAATATAGAACCCAGAATTTAGAACATGGAATGTAGAACAAAGAATATAGAATATAGAAAACAGAATACTTTATATCGAATTTAGAAAATAGAACGTAGAACACAGAATATGGAATGTAGAATACGGAATGCCTAATATTGAATACAGAATATAGAATGTAGAACACAGAATTTAGAATATGGAAAACAGAATATAGAACCAAGAATTTAGAACATGGAACGGAGAACAAAGAATTTACAATACAGAATGCAGATTTCTGAATATAGACTTTAGAATATAGACTGTAGAACACGAAATTTAGAATATAGAGTATAGAATACTGAATATAGAATTTAGAATATAGAATACAGAACACAGAATATAGAAAATAGAATACAGAATATGGAACACAAAATTTAGAACATGGAATGCACAACACAGAATTTAGAATATATAATACCGAATACTGAATATACAATATGAATATAAAATGTAGAACACAGAATTTAGAATACAGAATACAGAATACTGAATATAGAATTTTGAATATACAATGTAGAACACAGAATATGAAATATTGAATACGGAATTCACAATATAGAATAAAGAACAGAGAACACAAAATTTAGAAAATGGAATGCACAACACAGAATTTAGAATATAGAATACCGAATACTGAATATAGAATATGAATATACAATGTTGAACAGATAATTTAGAATATAGAATAAAGAATACTGAATATAGAATTTAGAATATAGAATGCAGAACACAGTATAGAATATAGAGTACGGAATACTGAATATAGAATTTAGAATATAGAATGTAGTACAGAGAATATATCATATAGAATATGGAATGCAGTATATTGAATAAAGAATATAGAATGTAGAACACAGAATATAGAATATAGAATAGAGTATATGGAAACCAAAATTTAGAACATGGAATGCAGAATACAGAATTTAGAATAGAGAATACAGAATACTGAATATAGAATTAAGAATATAGAATTTAAAACACAGAATATGGAATGTAGAATTTGGAATGCAGACTATTGTATACAAAATATACAATGTAGAACACAGAATTTAGAATATGGAAAGCAGAATATAGAACACGGAATTTAGAACATGGAATACAAAAAACAGTATTTAGAATATAGAATACAGATTACTGAATATCGAATTTAGAATATAGAAAGTAGAACACAGAATTTAGTATATAGAATACATAATACTAAATATAGAATTTAGAATATAGAATGTAGAACACAGAATTTAAAATATAGATTATAGAATACTGAATATAGAATTTAGAACACAGAATATAGAATTTAGAATAAATAATATAGAAACCAAAATTTAGAACATGGAATGCAGAACAGAGAATTTAGAATGTAGAATACCGAATACAAATAGAGAATATGAATATGCAATGTAGAACATAGAATTTACAATACAGAATACAGAATACTGAATATAGAATTTAGACTATACAATGTAGAACACAGAATATAGAATATAGAATACGGAATGCAGAATATAGAATACAGAATATAGAATATAGAACACAGAATATAGAATATGGAAAACAGAATTCAAAACCCAGAATTGAGAACATGCAATGAAGAACAGAGAATTTAGAATATAGAAAACAGAATACTGAATATAGAATTTCAAATATACAATGTTGAACACAGAATTAAGAATATAGAATAAAGAATACTGAATATTGAATTTAGAATATAGGATTTAGAACACAGTATATGGTATGTAGAAGACGGAATGCAAAATATTGTATACAGAATATACAATGTAAAACACGGAATTTAGAATATGGAAAGTAGAATATAGAACACGGAATTAAAACATGGAATGTAGAAAACAGAATTTATTATATAGAATACAGTATACTGAATATCAAATTTAGAATATAGAATGTAGAACACAGAATATGGAATGTAGAATACGGAATGCACAATATTGAATACAGAACATAGAATGTAGAACACAGAATTTAGAATATAGAGTATATAATACTGAATATAGGATTTAGAATATAGAATGTGGAACACAGAATATAGAGTATAGAATACAGAATATAGAACCCAAAATTTAGAACATGGAATGCAGAACAGAGGATTTAGAATATAGAATACCGAATACAAATATAGAATATGAATATACAATGTAGAACACAGAATTTAGAATATAGAATACAGAATACTGAATATACAATTTAGAATATACAATGTAGAACAATGAATATAGGATATAGAGTACGGAATGCAGAATAAAGAATACAGAAGTTAGAATAAAGAACACAGAATATAGAATATGGAAAACAGAATACAAAACCCAGAATTGAGAACATGGAATGAAGAACATAGAATATAGAATATAGAAAATCGAATACTGAATATAGAATTTCAAATATAGAATGTTGAACACAGAATTTAGAATATAGAATAAAGAATACTGAATATTGAATTTAGAATGTAGAATATAGAACACAGTATTTAGAATATAGATTAGAGAATATAGAACCCAGAATTTAGCACAAGGGGTGCAGAAGACAGAATTTACAATATAGAATACAGAATACTGAGTATAGAATTTAGAATATAGAATATAGAACACAGAATATAGAATATAGACAACGGAATGCAGAATATAGAATATAGAGTATAGAATGATGAACACAAATTATAGAATATTGAATAGAGAATATAGAATCCAAAATTAAGAACATGGAAAATAGAACACACAATTTAGAATATAGAATACAGAATATTGAATTCCGAATTTAGAATATAGAATGTAGAACATAGAATATGTAATGTAGAATACCGAATGCAGAATATTGGATACAGAATATAGAACGAAGAACACAGTATAGAGAATATAGATTACAGAATATAGAAACCAGAATTTAGAACATGGAATGCAGAACACAGAATTTACAATATAGAATAAAGATTACTGAATATAGAATTTAGAATATAGAATGCAGAACACAGAATTTAGAATATAGAATATAGAATACAGAATATAGAATTTAGAATATAGAATGTAGAACACAGAATATAGAATATAGAATACAGAATATAGAACACAAAATTTAGAACATGGAATGCAGAACACAGAATTTACAATATAGAATAAAGATTACTGAATATAGAATTTAGAATATAGAATGCACAACACAGAATTTAGAATATAGAATACAGAATACTGAATATAGAATTTAGAATATAGAATATAGAACACAGAGTATAGAATATAGAATACGGTATACTGAATATAGAATATAGAATATAGAATGTAGAACACAAAATATAGAATATAGAATATTAAATGCAGAATTTAGAATACAGAATATAGAATGTAGAACACAGAATATAGACTAAAGAATAGAGTATATGGAACGCAAAATTTAGAACATGGAATGCAGAACACACAATATAGAATATAGAATACATAATACTGAATATAAAATTTAGAATATAGAATTTAGAACACAGAATATGAAATGTAGAATACGGAATGCAGAATACTGTATACAGAACATTCAATGTAGAACCCAGAATTTAGAATATGGAAAGAAGAATATAGAACACGGAATTAAAACATGGAATTTAGAAAACAGAATTTATTATATAGAATACAGTATACTGAATATTGAATTTAGAATATAGAATGTAGAACACAGAATATGGAATGTAGAATACGGAATGCAGAATATTGAATACAGAATATAGAATGTAGAACACAGAATTAAGAATATAAATTATATAACACTGAATATAAAATTTTGAATATAGAATGTAGAACACAGAATATAGAGTATAGAATACAGAATATAGAACCCAGAATTTAGAACATAGAATGCAGAACAGAGGATTTTGAATATAGAACACCGAATACAAATATAGAATATGAATATACAATGTAGAACACAGAATTTAGAATATAGAATACAGAATACTGGATATACAATTTAGAATATACAATGTAGAACAAGGAATGTAGAATATAGAATACGGAATGCAGAATATAGAATACAGAAGATAGAATATAGAACACAAAATATAGAATATGGAAAACAAGATACAAAACCCAGAATTGAGAACATGGAATGAAGAACATAGAATTTAGAATATAGGAAACCGAATACTGAATATAGAATTTCTAATATAGAATGTTGAACACAGATTTTAGAATATAGAATAAAGAATACTGAATATTGAATTTAGAATTTAGAATGTAGAACACAGTATTTAGAATACAGATTAGAGAATATAGAACCCAGAATTTAGCCCATGGAATGCAGAAGGCAGAACTTAGAGTATAGAATACAGAATACTGAATATAGAATTTAGAATATAGATTGTAGAACGCAGAATATAGAATATAGACTACGGAATGCAGAATATAGTTTATAGAATATCGAATGATGAACAAAAATTATAGAATATAGAAAAGAGAATATAGAACCCAGAATTAAGAACATGGAATATAGAACACAGAATTTAGTATATAGAATACATAATACTGAATTTCGAATTTAGAATATAGAATGTAGAACACAGAATATGGAATGTAGAATACGGAATGCAGAATATAGAATACAGAATATAGAATGTAGAACACAGAATTTAGAATATAGAATAGAGTATATGGAACCCAAATTAAGAACATGGAATGAAGAGCACAGAATTTAGTATATAGAATACAGAATACTGAATATAGAATTTAGAATATAGAATGTAGAACACAGAATTTAGAATATATAATAAAGAATCCTGAAGATAGCATTTAGAATATAGAATGTAGAACACAGAATATAGAATATAGAATAGAGAATATAGAACCCAGAATTTAGAACATGGAATGCAGAACACAGAATATAGAATATAGAATACAGAATATTGAATATAGAATTTAGAATAAAGAATGCAGAACACAGAATTTAGAATATAGGTTACGGAATGTAGAATATAGAATACAGAATATAGAATGTAGAACACAAAATATAGAATATGGAATACAGAATACAGAACCCAAAATTTAGAACATGGAATGTAGAACACAGAATTTAGAGTTTATAATACAGAATACTGAATATAAATTTTAGATTATAGAATGTAGAACACAGAATATGGAATGTAGAATACGGAATGCAGAATATTGAATACAGAATATAGAATGTAGAACACAAAATTTAGAATATGGAAAACAGAATATAGAACCCAGAATTTAGAACATGGAATGCAGAACACAGAATTTAGAATATAGAATACAGATTACTGAGTATAGACTATAGAATTTAGAATGTAGAACACACAATTTAGAATATAGAATACAGAATACTGAATATAGAATTTAGAATATATAATGTAGAAAACAGTATATGAAATATAGACTACGAAATGCAGAATATAGAATATAGAATGTAGAATAATGAGCACAAATCATAGAATAGAGAATATAGAACACAGAATTTAGAACATAGAATGTAGAACAAAGAATATAGAATATAGAATACAGAATACTTAATATCGAATTTAGAAAATAGAATGTAGAACACAGAATATGGAATGTAGAATACGGAATGCCTAATATTGAATACAGAATATAGAATGTAGAACACAGAATTTAGAATATGGAAAACAGAATATAGAACTAAGAATTTAGAACAGGGAATGCAGAACAAAGAATTTAGTATATAGAATGCAGATTACTGAATATAGAATTTAGAATACAGAATGTAGAACACAGAATTTAGAATACAGAGTATAGAATACTGAATATAGGATATAGAGTATAGAATACTGAAAATAGAATTTAGAATATAGAATGTAGAGCACAGAATATAGAATATAGTATACAGAATATAGAACAGAAAATTTAGAATATGGAATTGGCAACACAGAACTTAGAATATAGAATACCAAATACTTAATATAGAATTTAGAATATAGAGTGTAGAACACAGAGTATAGAATATAGAATACGGAATACTAAATTTAGAATTTAGAATATAGAATGTAGGACACAGAATATAGAATATAGAATATGGAATGCAGAATATAGAATACAGAATATAGAATATAGAATACAGAATATAGTATATAGAACACAGAATTTACAATATAGAATGCAGAATACTGAATATAGACTTTAGAATATAGAATTCAGAACACAGAATATGGTATGTAGAATACAGAATGCAGAATATTGTATACAGATTATACAATGTAGAACACAGAATTTAGAATATGGAAAGCAGAATATAGAACACGGAATTTAGAACATGGAATTCAGAACACAGAATTTAGAATATAGAATACAGATTACTGAATATAGAGTTTAGAATATAGAAAGTAGAACACAGAATTTAGTATATAGAATACAGAACACTGAATATAGAATTTAGAATATAGAACGTAGATCACAAAATATAGAATATAAAATACAGAATATAGAACACAAAATTTAGAACATGGAATCAGTACACAGAATTTAATATATAGAACATCGAATACTGAATATAGAATATGAATATACAATGTAGAACACAGAATTTAGAATATAGAATACAGATTACTGAATATAGAATTTAGATTATAGATTGTAGAACACAGAATTTACACTATAAAATAAAGATTACTGAATATAAATTTTAGAATATATTATGTAGAACACTGAATATAGAATATAGATTAGAGAATATAGAACCCAGAACTTAGAACGCAGAAAGCAGAACACAGAATTTAGAATATAAAATACTGAATACTTAATGTAAAATTTACAATATAGAATGTTGAACAAAGTGTATAGAATATAGAATACGAAATACTGAATATAGGATTTAGAATATAGAATGTAGAACACAGAATATAGAATATAGAATACGGAATGCAGCATATATAATACAGAATATAGAATGTAGAACACAGAATATAGAACAAAGAATATAGTATATGGAACACAAAATTTAGAACGTGGAATGCACAACACAGAATGTAGAATATAGAATACAGAATACTGAATATAGAATTTAGTATATAGTATGCAGAACACAGAATTTAGAACTTAGTATGTAGAATACTGAGTATAGAATTTAGAACATTGAATGCAGAACACAGAATTTAGATTATATGATGCAGAATACTGTATATAGAATTTAGAATATAGAATGCATTACACAGAATACAGAATATAGACAAAGGAATGGGGAATATAGAATATAGAATATAGAATGAATAAAACAAAATATAGAATAGAGAATAGAGAATTCAGAACCCAGAATTGAGAAATGGAACGCAGAAGAGAAAATTTAGAATATAGAATACAAAATACTGAAAAAATATTTTAAAATATCGAATGTAGAACAAAGAATATAGAATATAGAATAGCGAATGCAGAATATTATATGTAGAATATAGAATGAAGAACACAAACATAGAATATAGAATAGTGAATATAGAACCCAGAAATTAGAACACGGAATGCAGAACACAGAATTTAGAATATAGAACACAGAATTCTTAATATAAAGTTTAGAATATAGAATGTAGAACACAGAGTATAGAATATAGAATACGGAATACTGAATATAGAATTTAGAATATAGAATGTAGAACACAGAATACAGAATACGGAATGCAGAATATACAATACAGTATATAGACTGCAGACCACAGAATATAGAATATGGAAAATAGAATACAGAACTCAAAATTTAGAACATGGAATGCAGAGCACAGAATTTAGAATATAGTATACAGAATACTCAATATAGAATTTAGAACATTGAATGAAGAACATAGAATTTAGAATATAGAATTCAGAATAATGTATATTGAATTCAGAATATAGAATGAATAACACGATATATAGAATATAGATTACGGAATCGAGAATATAGGAGGTTGAATATAGAATGAAGAACACAAAATATAGAATATAGAATACAGAATATAGAAACCCGAATTTAGAAATGGAATATGGAACAGAGAATTTAGAATATAGAATACAGGATACTGAATAAAGATTTTAGAATATACAATGTAGAACACAGAATATAGAATATAGAATAGGGAATGCAGAATATAGTTTGTAGATTATAGAATGAAGAACAGAAATATAGAATATATAATAGTGAATATAGAACCCAGAAATTAGAACACAGATAGCAGATCACAGAATGTAGAATATAGAATACAGAATACTTAGTATAAAATTTAGAATACAGAATGTTGAACACATAGTATAGAGTATATAATACGGAATACTGAATATAGAATTTAGAATATAGAATGTAGAACACAGAATATAGAATATAGAGTATAGATTTCTGAATATAGAATTTAGAATATAGAATGTAGAACACAGAATATAGAATATAGAATACAGAATATAGAACCCAAAATTTAGAACATGGAATGCAGAAAATGGAATTTAGAATATAGAATAGCGAATACTGAATATAGAATATGAATATACAATGTAGAACACAGAATTTAGAATATAGAATACAGATTACTGAATATAGAATTTACAATATACAATTTAGAACACAGAATTTGGAATATAGAATACAGAATACTGAATACAGAATTTAGAATATAGAATTTAGAACACAGAAAATAGAATATAGACAACCAAATGCAGAATATAGAATATAGAATATAGAATAATGAGCACAAAATATAGAATAGAGTATATAGAACCCAGAATTTAGAACATGGAATGCTGAACAAAGAATTTAGAATATAGAATACCGAATACAATATATAGAATATGAATATACATTGTAGAACACAGAATTTAGAATATAGAATAGAGAATACTGAATATAGAATATGAATATACAATGTAGAACACAGAATAAAGAATATAGAATACAGAATGCAGAATATAGAATACAGAATATAGAATGTAGAACACAGAATATAGAATATGGAAAACAGAACACAAAACCCAGAATTGAGAAGATGGAATGCAGAACACAGAATTTAGAATATAGAAAACAAAAAACTGAATATAGAATTTCGAATATAGATTGTAGAACACAGAATTTACAATATAGAATAAAGAAAACTGAATATAAATTTTAGAATATAGTATGTAGAACACAGAATATAGAATAGAGAATAGAGAATAGAGGACCCAGAAATTAGAACACAGAAAGCAGAACACACAATTTAGAATATAGAATAATTAATACTTAATATAAAATTTACAATATAGAATGTTGAACACAGAGTATAGAATATAGAATACAGAATACTGAATATAGTATTTAGAATATAGAATGTAGAACACAGAATATACAATATAGAATACGGAATGTAGAATAGAGAATACAGAATATAGAATGTAGAACACAGAGTATAGAACATAGAATAGAGTATATGGAAACCGAAATTTAGAACAAGGAATGCAGAATAAAGAATTTAGAATATAGAATACAGTATACTGAATATAGAATTTGCATATAGTATTTAGAACACAAAATATGAAATGTAGAATACGGAATGCAGAATACTGAATACAGAATATACAATGTGGAACACAGAATTTAGAACATGGAAACCAGAATATAGAACACGGAATTTAGAACATGGAATGCAGGACACAGAATTTAGAATATAGAATACAGATTACGGAATATAGAATTTAGAATATAGAAAGTAGAACACAGAATTTAGAATATAGGATACGGAATGTAGAATATAGAATACAGAATATAGAATGTAGAACACAAAATATAGGATATGGAAAACAGAATACAGAACCCAAAATTTAGATCATGGAATGTAGAGCACAGAATTTAGAGTATATAATACAGCATACTGAATATAAATTTTAAATTATAAAATATGGAACACAGAATATGGAATGTAGACTACGGAATGCAGAATATAGAATATAGAATGTAGAATAATGAGCACAAAATATATAATAGAGAATATAGAACCCAGAATATAGAACATGGAATGTTGAACAAAGAATATAGAATATAGAATACAGAATACTTAATATCGAATTAAGAAAATAGAACGTAGAACACAGAATATGGAATGTAGAATACGGAATGCCTAATATTGAATACAGAATATAGAATGTAGAACACAGAATTTAGAATATGGAAAACAGAATATAGAACTAAGAATTTAGAACATGGAATGGAGAACAAAGAATTTACAATACAGAATGCAGATTACTGAATATAGACTTTAGAATATAGAATGTAGAACACGAAATTTAGAATATATAGTATAGAATACTGAATATAGAATTTAGAAAATAGAATGTAGAACACAGAATATAGAAAATAGAATACAGAATATAGAACACAAAATTTAGAACATGGAATGCAGAACACAGAATTTACAATATAGAATAAAGATTACTGAATATAGAATTTAGAATATAGAATGCACAACACAGAATTTAGAATATAGAATACAGAATACTGAATATAGAATTTAGAATATAGAATATAGAACACAGAGTATAGAATATAGAATACGGTATACTGAATATAGAATATAGAATATAGAATGTAGAACACAAAATATAGAATATAGAATATTAAATGCAGAATTTAGAATACAGAATATAGAATGTAGAACACAGAATATAGACTAAAGAATAGAGTATATGGAACGCAAAATTTAGAACATGGAATGCAGAACACACAATATAGAATATAGAATACATAATACTGAATATAAAATTTAGAATATAGAATTTAGAACACAGAATATGAAATGTAGAATACGGAATGCAGAATACTGTATACAGAACATACAATGTAGAACCCAGAATTTAGAATATGGAAAGAAGAATATAGAACACGGAATTAAAACATGGAATTTAGAAAACAGAATTTATTATATAGAATACAGTATACTGAATATTTAATTTAGAATATAGAATGTAGAACACAGAATATGGAATGTAGAATACGGAATGCAGAATATTGAATACAGAATATAGAATGTAGAACACAGAATTAAGAATATAAATTATATAACACTGAATATAAAATTTTGAATATAGAATGTAGAACACAGAATATAGAGTATAGAATACAGAATATAGAACCCAGAATTTAGAACATAGAATGCAGAACAGAGGATTTTGAATATAGAACACCGAATACAAATATAGAATATGAATATACAATGTAGAACACAGAATTTAGAATATAGAATACAGAATACTGAATATACAATTTAGAATATACAATGTAGAACAAGGAATGTAGAATATAGAATACGGAATGCAGAATATAGAATACAGAAGATAGAATATAGAACACAAAATATAGAATATGGAAAACAAGATACAAAACCCAGAATTGAGAACATGGAATGAAGAACATAGAATTTAGAATATAGGAAACCGAATACTGAATATAGAATTTCTAATATAGAATGTTGAACACAGATTTTAGAATATAGAATAAAGAATACTGAATATTGAATTTAGAATTTAGAATGTAGAACACAGTATTTAGAATACAGATTAGAGAATATAGAACCCAGAATTTAGCCCATGGAATGCAGAAGGCAGAATTTAGAATATAGAATACAGAATACTGAATATAGAATTTAGAATATAGATTGTAGAACGCAGAATATAGAATATAGACTACGGAATGCAGAATATAGTTTATAGAATATCGAATGATGAACAAAAATTATAGAATATAGAAAAGAGAATATAGAACCCAGAATTAAGAACATGGAATATAGAACACAGAATTTAGTATATAGAATACATAATACTGAATTTCGAATTTAGAATATAGAATGTAGAACACAGAATATGGAATGTAGAATACGGAATGCAGAATATAGAATACAGAATATAGAATGTAGAACACAGAATTTAGAATATAGAATAGAGTATATGGAACCCAAATTAAGAACATGGAATGAAGAGCACAGAATTTAGTATATAGAATACAGAATACTGAATATAGAATTTAGAATATAGAATGTAGAACACAGAATTTAGAATATATAATAAAGAATCCTGAAGATAGCATTTAGAATATAGAATGTAGAACACAGAATATAGAATATAGAATAGAGAATATAGAACCCAGAATTTAGAACATGGAATGCAGAACACAGAATATAGAATATAGAATACAGAATATTGAATATAGAATTTAGAATAAAGAATGCAGAACACAGAATTTAGAATATAGGTTACGGAATGTAGAATATAGAATACAGAATATAGAATGTAGAACACAAAATATAGAATATGGAATACAGAATACAGAACCCAAAATTTAGAACATGGAATGTAGAACACAGAATTTAGAGTTTATAATACAGAATACTGAATATAAATTTTAGATTATAGAATGTAGAACACAGAATATGGAATGTAGAATACGGAATGCAGAATATTGAATACAGAATATAGAATGTAGAACACAAAATTTAGAATATGGAAAACAGAATATAGAACCCAGAATTTAGAACATGGAATGCAGAACACAGAATTTAGAATATAGAATACAGATTACTGAGTATAGACTATAGAAGTTAGAATGTAGAACACACAATTTAGAATATAGAATACAGAATACTGAATATAGAATTTAGAATATATAATGTAGAAAACAGTATATGAAATATAGACTACGAAATGCAGAATATAGAATATAGAATGTAGAATAATGAGCACAAATCATAGAATAGAGAATATAGAACACAGAATTTAGAACATAGAATGTAGAACAAAGAATATAGAATATAGAATACAGAATACTTAATATCGAATTTAGAAAATAGAATGTAGAACACAGAATATGGAATGTAGAATACGGAATGCCTAATATTGAATACAGAATATAGAATGTAGAACACAGAATTTAGAATATGGAAAACAGAATATAGAACTAAGAATTTAGAACAGGGAATGCAGAACAAAGAATTTAGTATATAGAATGCAGATTACTGAATATAGAATTTAGAATACAGAATGTAGAACACAGAATTTAGAATACAGAGTATAGAATACTGAATATAGGATATAGAGTATAGAATACTGAAAATAGAATTTAGAATATAGAATGTAGAGCACAGAATATAGAATATAGTATACAGAATATAGAACAGAAAATTTAGAATATGGAATTGGCAACACAGAACTTAGAATATAGAATACCAAATACTTAATATAGAATTTAGAATATAGAGTGTAGAACACAGAGTATAGAATATAGAATACGGAATACTAAATTTAGAATTTAGAATATAGAATGTAGGACACAGAATATAGAATATAGAATATGGAATGCAGAATATAGAATACAGAATATAGAATATAGAATACAGAATATAGTATATAGAACACAGAATTTACAATATAGAATGCAGAATACTGAATATAGACTTTAGAATATAGAATTCAGAACACAGAATATGGAATGTAGAATACAGAATGCAGAATATTGTATACAGATTATACAATGTAGAACACAGAATTTAGAATATGGAAAGCAGAATATAGAACACGGAATTTAGAACATGGAATTCAGAACACAGAATTTAGAATATAGAATACAGATTACTGAATATAGAGTTTAGAATATAGAAAGTAGAACACAGAATTTAGTATATAGAATACAGAACACTGAATATAGAATTTAGAATATAGAACGTAGATCACAAAATATAGAATATAAAATACAGAATATAGAACACAAAATTTAGAACATGGAATCAGTACACAGAATTTAATATATAGAACATCGAATACTGAATATAGAATATGAATATACAATGTAGAACACAGAATTTAGAATATAGAATACAGATTACTGAATATAGAATTTAGATTATAGATTGTAGAACACAGAATTTACACTATAAAATAAAGATTACTGAATATAAATTTTAGAATATATTATGTAGAACACTGAATATAGAATATAGATTAGAGAATATAGAACCCAGAACTTAGAACGCAGAAAGCAGAACACAGAATTTAGAATATAAAATACTGAATACTTAATGTAAAATTTACAATATAGAATGTTGAACAAAGTGTATAGAATATAGAATACGAAATACTGAATATAGGATTTAGAATATAGAATGTAGAACACAGAATATAGAATATAGAATACGGAATGCAGCATATATAATACAGAATATAGAATGTAGAACACAGAATATAGAACAAAGAATATAGTATATGGAACACAAAATTTAGAACATGGAATGCACAACACAGAATGTAGAATATAGAATACAGAATACTGAATATAGAATTTAGTATATAGTATGCAGAACACAGAATTTAGAACTTAGTATGTAGAATACTGAGTATAGAATTTAGAACATTGAATGCAGAACACAGAATTTAGATTATATGATGCAGAATACTGTATATAGAATTTAGAATATAGAATGCATTACACAGAATACAGAATATAGACAAAGGAATGGGGAATATAGAATATAGAATATAGAATGAATAAAACAAAATATAGAATAGAGAATAGAGAATTCAGAACCCAGAATTGAGAAATGGAACGCAGAAGAGAAAATTTAGAATATAGAATACAAAATACTGAAAAAATATTTTAAAATATCGAATGTAGAACAAAGAATATAGAATATAGAATAGCGAATGCAGAATATTATATGTAGAATATAGAATGAAGAACACAAACATAGAATATAGAATAGTGAATATAGAACCCAGAAATTAGAACACGGAATGCAGAACACAGAATTTAGAATATAGAACACAGAATTCTTAATATAAAGTTTAGAATATAGAATGTAGAACACAGAGTATAGAATATAGAATACGGAATACTGAATATAGAATTTAGAATATAGAATGTAGAACACAGAATACAGAATACGGAATGCAGAATATACAATACAGTATATAGACTGCAGACCACAGAATATAGAATATGGAAAATAGAATACAGAACTCAAAATTTAGAACATGGAATGCAGAGCACAGAATTTAGAATATAGTATACAGAATACTCAATATAGAATTTAGAACATTGAATGAAGAACATAGAATTTAGAATATAGAATTCAGAATAATGTATATTGAATTCAGAATATAGAATGAATAACACGATATATAGAATATAGATTATGGAATCGAGAATATAGGAGGTTGAATATAGAATGAAGAACACAAAATATAGAATATAGAATACAGAATATAGAAACCCGAATTTAGAAATGGAATATGGAACAGAGAATTTAGAATATAGAATACAGGATACTGAATAAAGATTTTAGAATATACAATGTAGAACACAGAATATAGAATATAGAATAGGGAATGCAGAATATAGTTTGTAGATTATAGAATGAAGAACAGAAATATAGAATATATAATAGTGAATATAGAACCCAGAAATTAGAACACAGATAGCAGATCACAGAATGTAGAATATAGAATACAGAATACTTAGTATAAAATTTAGAATACAGAATGTTGAACACATAGTATAGAGTATATAATACGGAATACTGAATATAGAATTTAGAATATAGAATGTAGAACACAGAATATAGAATATAGAGTATAGATTTCTGAATATAGAATTTAGAATATAGAATGTAGAACACAGAATATAGAATATAGAATACAGAATATAGAACCCAAAATTTAGAACATGGAATGCAGAAAATGGAATTTAGAATATAGAATAGCGAATACTGAATATAGAATATGAATATACAATGTAGAACACAGAATTTAGAATATAGAATACAGATTACTGAATATAGAATTTACAATATACAATTTAGAACACAGAATTTGGAATATAGAATACAGAATACTGAATACAGAATTTAGAATATAGAATTTAGAACACAGAAAATAGAATATAGACAACCAAATGCAGAATATAGAATATAGAATATAGAATAATGAGCACAAAATATAGAATAGAGTATATAGAACCCAGAATTTAGAACATGGAATGCTGAACAAAGAATTTAGAATATAGAATACCGAATACAATATATAGAATATGAATATACATTGTAGAACACAGAATTTAGAATATAGAATAGAGAATACTGAATATAGAATATGAATATACAATGTAGAACACAGAATAAAGAATATAGAATACAGAATGCAGAATATAGAATACAGAATATAGAATGTAGAACACAGAATATAGAATATGGAAAACAGAACACAAAACCCAGAATTGAGAAGATGGAATGCAGAACACAGAATTTAGAATATAGAAAACAAAAAACTGAATATAGAATTTCGAATATAGATTGTAGAACACAGAATTTACAATATAGAATAAAGAAAACTGAATATAAATTTTAGAATATAGTATGTAGAACACAGAATATAGAATAGAGAATAGAGAATAGAGGACCCAGAAATTAGAACACAGAAAGCAGAACACACAATTTAGAATATAGAATAATTAATACTTAATATAAAATTTACAATATAGAATGTTGAACACAGAGTATAGAATATAGAATACAGAATACTGAATATAGTATTTAGAATATAGAATGTAGAACACAGAATATACAATATAGAATACGGAATGTAGAATATAGAATACAGAATATAGAATGTAGAACACAGAGTATAGAACATAGAATAGAGTATATGGAAACCGAAATTTAGAACAAGGAATGCAGAATAAAGAATTTAGAATATAGAATACAGTATACTGAATATAGAATTTGCATATAGTATTTAGAACACAAAATATGAAATGTAGAATACGGAATGCAGAATACTGAATACAGAATATACAATGTGGAACACAGAATTTAGAACATGGAAACCAGAATATAGAACACGGAATTTAGAACATGGAATGCAGGACACAGAATTTAGAATATAGAATACAGATTACGGAATATAGAATTTAGAATATAGAAAGTAGAACACAGAATTTAGAATATAGGATACGGAATGTAGAATATAGAATACAGAATATAGAATGTAGAACACAAAATATAGGATATGGAAAACAGAATACAGAACCCAAAATTTAGATCATGGAATGTAGAGCACAGAATTTAGAGTATATAATACAGCATACTGAATATAAATTTTAAATTATAAAATATGGAACACAGAATATGGAATGTAGACTACGGAATGCAGAATATAGAATATAGAATGTAGAATAATGAGCACAAAATATATAATAGAGAATATAGAACCCAGAATATAGAACATGGAATGTTGAACAAAGAATATAGAATATAGAATACAGAATACTTAATATCGAATTAAGAAAATAGAACGTAGAACACAGAATATGGAATGTAGAATACGGAATGCCTAATATTGAATACAGAATATAGAATGTAGAACACAGAATTTAGAATATGGAAAACAGAATATAGAACTAAGAATTTAGAACATGGAATGGAGAACAAAGAATTTACAATACAGAATGCAGATTACTGAATATAGACTTTAGAATATAGAATGTAGAACACGAAATTTAGAATATATAGTATAGAATACTGAATATAGAATTTAGAAAATAGAATGTAGAACACAGAATATAGAAAATAGAATACAGAATATAGAACACAAAATTTAGAACATGGAATGCAGAACACAGAATTTACAATATAGAATAAAGATTACTGAATATAGAATTTAGAATATAGAATGCACAACACAGAATTTAGAATATAGAATACAGAATACTGAATATAGAATTTAGAATATAGAATATAGAACACAGAGTATAGAATATAGAATACGGTATACTGAATATAGAATATAGAATATAGAATGTAGAACACAAAATATAGAATATAGAATATTAAATGCAGAATTTAGAATACAGAATATAGAATGTAGAACACAGAATATAGACTAAAGAATAGAGTATATGGAACGCAAAATTTAGAACATGGAATGCAGAACACACAATATAGAATATAGAATACATAATACTGAATATAAAATTTAGAATATAGAATTTAGAACACAGAATATGAAATGTAGAATACGGAATGCAGAATACTGTATACAGAACATACAATGTAGAACCCAGAATTTAGAATATGGAAAGAAGAATATAGAACACGGAATTAAAACATGGAATTTAGAAAACAGAATTTATTATATAGAATACAGTATACTGAATATTTAATTTAGAATATAGAATGTAGAACACAGAATATGGAATGTAGAATACGGAATGCAGAATATTGAATACAGAATATAGAATGTAGAACACAGAATTAAGAATATAAATTATATAACACTGAATATAAAATTTTGAATATAGAATGTAGAACACAGAATATAGAGTATAGAATACAGAATATAGAACCCAGAATTTAGAACATAGAATGCAGAACAGAGGATTTTGAATATAGAACACCGAATACAAATATAGAATATGAATATACAATGTAGAACACAGAATTTAGAATATAGAATACAGAATACTGAATATACAATTTAGAATATACAATGTAGAACAAGGAATGTAGAATATAGAATACGGAATGCAGAATATAGAATACAGAAGATAGAATATAGAACACAAAATATAGAATATGGAAAACAAGATACAAAACCCAGAATTGAGAACATGGAATGAAGAACATAGAATTTAGAATATAGGAAACCGAATACTGAATATAGAATTTCTAATATAGAATGTTGAACACAGATTTTAGAATATAGAATAAAGAATACTGAATATTGAATTTAGAATTTAGAATGTAGAACACAGTATTTAGAATACAGATTAGAGAATATAGAACCCAGAATTTAGCCCATGGAATGCAGAAGGCAGAATTTAGAATATAGAATACAGAATACTGAATATAGAATTTAGAATATAGATTGTAGAACGCAGAATATAGAATATAGACTACGGAATGCAGAATATAGTTTATAGAATATCGAATGATGAACAAAAATTATAGAATATAGAAAAGAGAATATAGAACCCAGAATTAAGAACATGGAATATAGAACACAGAATTTAGTATATAGAATACATAATACTGAATTTCGAATTTAGAATATAGAATGTAGAACACAGAATATGGAATGTAGAATACGGAATGCAGAATATAGAATACAGAATATAGAATGTAGAACACAGAATTTAGAATATAGAATAGAGTATATGGAACCCAAATTAAGAACATGGAATGAAGAGCACAGAATTTAGTATATAGAATACAGAATACTGAATATAGAATTTAGAATATAGAATGTAGAACACAGAATTTAGAATATATAATAAAGAATCCTGAAGATAGCATTTAGAATATAGAATGTAGAACACAGAATATAGAATATAGAATAGAGAATATAGAACCCAGAATTTAGAACATGGAATGCAGAACACAGAATATAGAATATAGAATACAGAATATTGAATATAGAATTTAGAATAAAGAATGCAGAACACAGAATTTAGAATATAGGTTACGGAATGTAGAATATAGAATACAGAATATAGAATGTAGAACACAAAATATAGAATATGGAATACAGAATACAGAACCCAAAATTTAGAACATGGAATGTAGAACACAGAATTTAGAGTTTATAATACAGAATACTGAATATAAATTTTAGATTATAGAATGTAGAACACAGAATATGGAATGTAGAATACGGAATGCAGAATATTGAATACAGAATATAGAATGTAGAACACAAAATTTAGAATATGGAAAACAGAATATAGAACCCAGAATTTAGAACATGGAATGCAGAACACAGAATTTAGAATATAGAATACAGATTACTGAGTATAGACTATAGAAGTTAGAATGTAGAACACACAATTTAGAATATAGAATACAGAATACTGAATATAGAATTTAGAATATATAATGTAGAAAACAGTATATGAAATATAGACTACGAAATGCAGAATATAGAATATAGAATGTAGAATAATGAGCACAAATCATAGAATAGAGAATATAGAACACAGAATTTAGAACATAGAATGTAGAACAAAGAATATAGAATATAGAATACAGAATACTTAATATCGAATTTAGAAAATAGAATGTAGAACACAGAATATGGAATGTAGAATACGGAATGCCTAATATTGAATACAGAATATAGAATGTAGAACACAGAATTTAGAATATGGAAAACAGAATATAGAACTAAGAATTTAGAACAGGGAATGCAGAACAAAGAATTTAGTATATAGAATGCAGATTACTGAATATAGAATTTAGAATACAGAATGTAGAACACAGAATTTAGAATACAGAGTATAGAATACTGAATATAGGATATAGAGTATAGAATACTGAAAATAGAATTTAGAATATAGAATGTAGAGCACAGAATATAGAATATAGTATACAGAATATAGAACAGAAAATTTAGAATATGGAATTGGCAACACAGAACTTAGAATATAGAATACCAAATACTTAATATAGAATTTAGAATATAGAGTGTAGAACACAGAGTATAGAATATAGAATACGGAATACTAAATTTAGAATTTAGAATATAGAATGTAGGACACAGAATATAGAATATAGAATATGGAATGCAGAATATAGAATACAGAATATAGAATATAGAATACAGAATATAGTATATAGAACACAGAATTTACAATATAGAATGCAGAATACTGAATATAGACTTTAGAATATAGAATTCAGAACACAGAATATGGAATGTAGAATACAGAATGCAGAATATTGTATACAGATTATACAATGTAGAACACAGAATTTAGAATATGGAAAGCAGAATATAGAACACGGAATTTAGAACATGGAATTCAGAACACAGAATTTAGAATATAGAATACAGATTACTGAATATAGAGTTTAGAATATAGAAAGTAGAACACAGAATTTAGTATATAGAATACAGAACACTGAATATAGAATTTAGAATATAGAACGTAGATCACAAAATATAGAATATAAAATACAGAATATAGAACACAAAATTTAGAACATGGAATCAGTACACAGAATTTAATATATAGAACATCGAATACTGAATATAGAATATGAATATACAATGTAGAACACAGAATTTAGAATATAGAATACAGATTACTGAATATAGAATTTAGATTATAGATTGTAGAACACAGAATTTACACTATAAAATAAAGATTACTGAATATAAATTTTAGAATATATTATGTAGAACACTGAATATAGAATATAGATTAGAGAATATAGAACCCAGAACTTAGAACGCAGAAAGCAGAACACAGAATTTAGAATATAAAATACTGAATACTTAATGTAAAATTTACAATATAGAATGTTGAACAAAGTGTATAGAATATAGAATACGAAATACTGAATATAGGATTTAGAATATAGAATGTAGAACACAGAATATAGAATATAGAATACGGAATGCAGCATATATAATACAGAATATAGAATGTAGAACACAGAATATAGAACAAAGAATATAGTATATGGAACACAAAATTTAGAACATGGAATGCACAACACAGAATGTAGAATATAGAATACAGAATACTGAATATAGAATTTAGTATATAGTATGCAGAACACAGAATTTAGAACTTAGTATGTAGAATACTGAGTATAGAATTTAGAACATTGAATGCAGAACACAGAATTTAGATTATATGATGCAGAATACTGTATATAGAATTTAGAATATAGAATGCATTACACAGAATACAGAATATAGACAAAGGAATGGGGAATATAGAATATAGAATATAGAATGAATAAAACAAAATATAGAATAGAGAATAGAGAATTCAGAACCCAGAATTGAGAAATGGAACGCAGAAGAGAAAATTTAGAATATAGAATACAAAATACTGAAAAAATATTTTAAAATATCGAATGTAGAACAAAGAATATAGAATATAGAATAGCGAATGCAGAATATTATATGTAGAATATAGAATGAAGAACACAAACATAGAATATAGAATAGTGAATATAGAACCCAGAAATTAGAACACGGAATGCAGAACACAGAATTTAGAATATAGAACACAGAATTCTTAATATAAAGTTTAGAATATAGAATGTAGAACACAGAGTATAGAATATAGAATACGGAATACTGAATATAGAATTTAGAATATAGAATGTAGAACACAGAATACAGAATACGGAATGCAGAATATACAATACAGTATATAGACTGCAGACCACAGAATATAGAATATGGAAAATAGAATACAGAACTCAAAATTTAGAACATGGAATGCAGAGCACAGAATTTAGAATATAGTATACAGAATACTCAATATAGAATTTAGAACATTGAATGAAGAACATAGAATTTAGAATATAGAATTCAGAATAATGTATATTGAATTCAGAATATAGAATGAATAACACGATATATAGAATATAGATTACGGAATCGAGAATATAGGAGGTTGAATATAGAATGAAGAACACAAAATATAGAATATAGAATACAGAATATAGAAACCCGAATTTAGAAATGGAATATGGAACAGAGAATTTAGAATATAGAATACAGGATACTGAATAAAGATTTTAGAATATACAATGTAGAACACAGAATATAGAATATAGAATAGGGAATGCAGAATATAGTTTGTAGATTATAGAATGAAGAACAGAAATATAGAATATATAATAGTGAATATAGAACCCAGAAATTAGAACACAGATAGCAGATCACAGAATGTAGAATATAGAATACAGAATACTTAGTATAAAATTTAGAATACAGAATGTTGAACACATAGTATAGAGTATATAATACGGAATACTGAATATAGAATTTAGAATATAGAATGTAGAACACAGAATATAGAATATAGAGTATAGATTTCTGAATATAGAATTTAGAATATAGAATGTAGAACACAGAATATAGAATATAGAATACAGAATATAGAACCCAAAATTTAGAACATGGAATGCAGAAAATGGAATTTAGAATATAGAATAGCGAATACTGAATATAGAATATGAATATACAATGTAGAACACAGAATTTAGAATATAGAATACAGATTACTGAATATAGAATTTACAATATACAATTTAGAACACAGAATTTGGAATATAGAATACAGAATACTGAATACAGAATTTAGAATATAGAATTTAGAACACAGAAAATAGAATATAGACAACCAAATGCAGAATATAGAATATAGAATATAGAATAATGAGCACAAAATATAGAATAGAGTATATAGAACCCAGAATTTAGAACATGGAATGCTGAACAAAGAATTTAGAATATAGAATACCGAATACAATATATAGAATATGAATATACATTGTAGAACACAGAATTTAGAATATAGAATAGAGAATACTGAATATAGAATATGAATATACAATGTAGAACACAGAATAAAGAATATAGAATACAGAATGCAGAATATAGAATACAGAATATAGAATGTAGAACACAGAATATAGAATATGGAAAACAGAACACAAAACCCAGAATTGAGAAGATGGAATGCAGAACACAGAATTTAGAATATAGAAAACAAAAAACTGAATATAGAATTTCGAATATAGATTGTAGAACACAGAATTTACAATATAGAATAAAGAAAACTGAATATAAATTTTAGAATATAGTATGTAGAACACAGAATATAGAATAGAGAATAGAGAATAGAGGACCCAGAAATTAGAACACAGAAAGCAGAACACACAATTTAGAATATAGAATAATTAATACTTAATATAAAATTTACAATATAGAATGTTGAACACAGAGTATAGAATATAGAATACAGAATACTGAATATAGTATTTAGAATATAGAATGTAGAACACAGAATATACAATATAGAATACGGAATGTAGAATAGAGAATACAGAATATAGAATGTAGAACACAGAGTATAGAACATAGAATAGAGTATATGGAAACCGAAATTTAGAACAAGGAATGCAGAATAAAGAATTTAGAATATAGAATACAGTATACTGAATATAGAATTTGCATATAGTATTTAGAACACAGAATATGGAATGTAGAATACGGAATGCAGAATACTGAATACAGAATATACAATGTGGAACACAGAATTTAGAACATGGAAACCAGAATATAGAACACGGAATTTAGAACATGGAATGCAGGACACAGAATTTAGAATATAGAATACAGATTACGGAATATAGAATTTAGAATATAGAAAGTAGAACACAGAATTTAGAATATAGGATACGGAATGTAGAATATAGAATACAGAATATAGAATGTAGAACACAAAATATAGGATATGGAAAACAGAATACAGAACCCAAAATTTAGATCATGGAATGTAGAGCACAGAATTTAGAGTATATAATACAGCATACTGAATATAAATTTTAAATTATAAAATATGGAACACAGAATATGGAATGTAGAGTACGGAATGCAGAATATAGAATATAGAATGTAGAATAATGAGCACAAAATATATAATAGAGAATATAGAACCCAGAATATAGAACATGGAATGTTGAACAAAGAATATAGAATATAGAATACAGAATACTTAATATCGAATTAAGAAAATAGAACGTAGAACACAGAATATGGAATGTAGAATACGGAATGCCTAATATTGAATACAGAATATAGAATGTAGAACACAGAATTTAGAATATGGAAAACAGAATATAGAACTAAGAATTTAGAACATGGAATGGAGAACAAAGAATTTACAATACAGAATGCAGATTACTGAATATAGACTTTAGAATATAGAATGTAGAACACGAAATTTAGAATATATAGTATAGAATACTGAATATAGAATTTAGAAAATAGAATGTAGAACACAGAATATAGAAAATAGAATACAGAATATGGAACACAAAATTTAGAACATGGAATGCACAACACAGAATTTAGAATATAGAATACCGAATACTGAATATACAATATGAATATACAATGTAGAACACAGAATTTAGAATACAGAATACAGAATACTGAATATAGAATTTTGAATATACAATGTAGAACACAGAATATGAAATATTGAATACGGAATTCAGAATATAGAATACAGAACAGAGAACACAAAATTTAGAAAATGGAATGCACAACACAGAATTTAGAATATAGAATACCGAATACTGAATATAGAATATGAATATACAATGTTGAACACAGAATTTAGAATATAGAATAAAGAATACTGAATATAGAATTTAGAATATAGAATGTAGAACACAGTATAGAATATAGAGTACAGAATACTGAATATAGAATTTAGAATATAGAATGTAGTACAGAGAATATATAATATAGAATATGGAATGCAGTATATAGAATACAGAATATAGAATGTAGAACACAGAATATAGAATATAGAATAGAGTATATGGAAAACAAAATTTAGAACATGGAATGCAGAATACAGAATTTAGAATATAGAATACAGAATACTGAATATAGAATTTAGAATATAGAATTTAAAACACAGAATATGGAATGTAGAATACGGAATGCAGACTATTGTATACAAAATATAAAATGTAGAACACAGAATTTAGAATATGGAAAGCAGAATATAGAACACGGAATTTAGAACATGGAATGCAAAAAACAGTATTTAGAATATAGAATACAGATTACTGAATATCGAATTTAGAATATAGAAAGTAGAACACAGAATTTAGTATATAGAATACATAATACTAAATATAGAATTTAGAATATAGAATGTAGAACACAGAATTTAAAATATAGATGATAGAATACTGAATATAGAATTTAGAATATAGAATTTAGAACACAGAATATAGAATTTAGAATAAAGAATATAGAAACCAAAATTAAACATGGAATGCAGAACAGAGAATTTAGAATATAGAATACCGAATACAAATAGAGAATATGAATATGCAATGTAGAACATAGAATTTAGAATACAGAATACAGAATACTGAATATAGAATTTAGACTATACAATGTAGAACACAGAATATAGAATATAGAATACGGAATGCAGAATATAGAATACAGAATATAGAATATAGAACACAGAATATAGAATATGGAAAACAGAATTCAAAACCCAGAATTGAGAACATGGAATGAAGAACAGAGATTTAGAATATAGAAAACAGAATACTGAGTATAGAATTTCAAATATACAATGTTGAACACAGAATTAAGAATATAGAATAAAGAATACTGAATATTGAATTTAGAATATAGGATTTAGAACACAGAATATGGTATGTAGAAAACGGAATGCAAAATATTGTATACAGAATATACAATGTAAAACACAGAATTTAGAATATGGAAAGTAGAATATAGAACACGGAATTTAAACATGGAATGTAGAAAACAGAATTTATTATATAGAATACAGTATACTGAATATCGAATTTAGAATATAGAATGTAGAAAACAGAATATGGAATGTAGAATACGGAATGCACAATATTGAATACAGAATATAGAATGTAGAACACAGAATTTAGTATATAGAGTATATAATACTGAATATAGAATTTAGAATATAGAATGTGGAACACAGAATATAGAGTATAGAATACAGAATATAGAACCCAAAATTTAGAACATGGAATGCAGAACAGAGGATTTAGAATATAGAATACCGAATACAAATATAGAATATGAATATACAATGTAGAACACAGAATTTAGAATATAGAATACAGAATACTGAATATACAATTTAGAATATACAATGTAGAACAATGAATATATGTTATAGAGTACGGAATGCAGAATAAAGAATACAGAAGTTAGAATATAGAACACAGAATATAGAATATGGAAAACAGAATACAAAACCCAGAATTGAGAACATGGAATGAAGAACATAGAATTTAGAATATAGAAAATCGAATACTGAATATAGAATTTCAAATATAGAATGTTGAACACAGAATTTAGAATATAGAATAAAGAATACTGAATATTGAATTTAGAATGTAGAATATAGAACACAGTATTTAGAATATAGATTAGAGAATATAGAACCCAGAATTTAGCACAAGGGGTGCAGAAGACAGAATTTAAAATATAGAATACAGAATACTGAGTATAGAATTTAGAATATAGAATATAGAACACAGAATATAGAATATAGACAACGGAATGCAGAATATAGAATATAGAGTATAGAATGATGAACACAAATTATAGAATATTGAATAGAGAATATAGAATCCAAAATTAAGAACATGGAATATAGAACACACAATTTAGAATATAGAATACAGAATATTGAATTTCGAATTTGGAATATAGAATGTAGAACATAGAATATGTAATGTAGAATACCAAATGCAGAATATTGAATACAGAATATAGAACGAAGAACACAGTATAGAGAATATAGATTAAAGAATATAGAAACCAGAATTTAGAACATGGAATGCAGAACACAGAATTTACAATATAGAATAAAAATTACTGAATATAGAATTTAGAATATAGAATGCAGAACACAGAATTTAGAATATAGTATATAGAATACAGAATATAGAATTAAGAATATAGAATGTAGAACACAGAATATAGAATATAGAATAAAGAATATAGAACACAAAATTTAGAACATGGAATGCACAACACAGAATTTAGAATATAGAATACAGAATACTGAATATAGAATTTAGAATATAGAATATAGAACACAGAGTATAGAATATAGAATACGGTATACTGAATATAGAATATAGAATATAGAATGTAGAACACAAAATATAGAATATAGAATATGGAATGCAGAATTTAGAATACAGAATATAGAATGTAGAACACAGAATATAGACTATAGAATAGAGTATATGGAACGCAAAATTTAGAACATGGAATGCAGAACACACAATATAGAATATAGAATACATAAAACTGAATATAAAATTTAGAATATAGAATTTAGAACACAGAATATGGAATGTAGAATACGGAATGCAGAATACTGTATACAGAACATACAATGTAGAACCCAGAATTTAGAATATGGAAAGAAGAATATAGAACACGGAATTAAAACATGGAATTTAGAAAACAGAATTTATTATATAGAATACAGTATACTGAATATTGAATTTAGAATATAGAATGTAGAACACAGAATATGGAATGTAGAATACGGAATGCAGAATATTGAATACAGAATATAGAATGTAGAACACAGAATTAAGAATATAGATTATATAACACTGAATATAAAATTTAGAATATAGAATGTAGAACACAGAATATAGAGTATATAATACAGAATATAGAACCCAAAATTTAGAACATAGAATGCAGAACAGAGGATTTTGAATATAGAACACCGAATACAAATATAGAATATGAATATACAATTTAGAACACAGAATTTAGAATATAGAATACAGAATACTGGATATACACTTTAGAATATACAATGTAGAACAAGGAATGCAGAATATAGAATACAGAAGATAGAATATAGAACACAAAATATAGAATATGGAAAACAGGATACAAAACCCAGAATTGAGAACATGGAATGAAGAACATAGAATTTAGAATGTAGAAAACCGAATACTGAATATAGAATTTCTAATATAGAATGTTGAACACAGAATTTAGAATATAGAATAAAGAATACTGAATATTGAATTTAGAATTTAGAATGTAGAACACAGTATTTAGAATACAGATTAGAGAATACAGAACCCAGAATTTAGCCCATGGAATGCAGAAATCAGAATTTACAATATAGATTACAGAATACTGAATATAGAATTTAGAATATAGAATGTAGAACACAGAATATAGAATATAGACTACGGAATGCAGAATATACTTTATAGAATATCGAATGATGAACAAAAATTATAGAATATACAAAAGAGAATATAGAACCCAGAAATAAGAACATGGATTATAGAACACAGAATTTAGTATATAGAATACATAATACTGAATTTCGAATTTAGAATATAGAATGTAGAACACAGAATATGGAATGTAGAATACGGAATGCAGAATATAGTATACAGAATATAGCATGTAGAACACAGAATATAGAATATAGAATAGAGTATATGGAACCCAAATTTAGAACATGGAATACAGAGCACAGAATTTAGTATATAGAATACAGAATACTGAATATAGAATTTAGAATATAGAATGTAGAACACAGAATTTAGAATATATAATAAAGAATACTGAATAAAGAATTTAGAATATAGAATGTAGAACACAGAATATAGAATATTGAATAGAGAATATAGAACCCAGAATTTAGAACATGGAATGCAGAACACAGAATATAGAATATAGAATACAGAATATTGAATATAGAATTTAGAATAAAGAATGCAGAACACAGAATTTAGAATATAGGTTACGGAATGTAGAATATAGAATACAGAATATAGAATGTAGAACACAAAATATAGAATATGGAAAACAGAATACAGAACCCAAAATTTAGAACATGGAATGTAGAACACAGAATTTAGAGTTTATAATACAGAATACTGAATATAAATTTTAGATTATAGAATGTAGAACACAGAATATGGAATGTAGAATACGGAATGCAGAATATTGAATACAGAATATAGAATGTAGAACACAAAATTTAGAATATGGAAAACAGAATATAGAACCCAGAATTTACAACATGGAATGCAGAACACAGAATTTAGAATATAGAATACAGATTACTGAATATAGTATATAGAATTTACAATGTAGAACACACAATTTAGAATATAGAATACAGAATACTGAATATAGAATTTAGAATATAGAATGTAGAAAACAGTATATAGAATATAGACTACGGAATGCAGAATATAGAATATAGAATGTAGAATAATGAGCACAAAACATAGAATAGAGAATATAGAACCCAGAATTTAGAACATAGAATGTAGAACAAAGAATATAGAATATAGAATACAGAATACTTAATATCGAATTTAGAAAATAGAATGTAGAACACAGAATATGGAATGTAGAATACGGAATGCCTAATATTGAATACAGAAAATAGAATGTAGAACACAGAATTTAGAATATGGAAAACAGAATATAGAACTAAGAATTTAGAAC
The DNA here is from genome assembly GCF_048564905.1 of Vicugna pacos. NCBI lineage: Eukaryota > Metazoa > Chordata > Mammalia > Artiodactyla > Camelidae > Vicugna > Vicugna pacos. Next base: position 60,037,503 of record NW_027328741.1, read on the forward strand.
ATGGAATGCAGAACAAAGAATTTAGAATATAGAATGCAGATGACTGAATATAGAATTTAGAATATAGAATGTAGAACACAGAATTTAGAATACAGAGCATAGAATACTGAATATAGAATATAGAATATAGAATGTAGAACACAGAATATAGAAAATAGAATACAGTATATAGAACACAAAGTTTAGAACATGGAATGCACAACATAGAATTTAGAATATAGAATACTGAATACTGAATATAGCATATGAATATAAAATGTAGAACACAGAATTTAGAATACAGAATACAAAATACTAAATATAGAATTTAGAATATACAATGTAGAACACAGAATATGGAATATAGTATACCGAATTCAAAATATAGAATACAGAATATAGAACACAAAATTTAGAAAATGGAATGCACAACACAGAATTTAGAATATAGAATACCGAATACTGAATATAGAATATTAATATACAATGTTGAACACAGAATTTAGAATATAGAATAATGAATACTGAATATAGAATTTAGAATATAGAATATAGAACACAATATAGAATATAGAATACGGAATACTTAATATAGAATTTAGAATATACAATGTAGAACACAGAATATATAATATAGAATATGGAATGCAGAATATAGAATACAGAATATAGAATGTAGAACACAGAATATAGAATATAGAATAGAGTATATGGAAACCAAAATTTAGAACATGGAATGCAGAATACAGAATTTAGAATATAGAATACAGAATACTTAATATAGAATTTAGAATATACAATGTAGAACACAGAATATAGAATATGGAAAACAGAATACAAAACCCAGAATTGAGAACATGGAATAAAGAACATAGAATTTAGAATATAGAAAACCGAATACTGAATATAGAATTTCAAATATAGAATGTTGAACACAGAATTTGGAATATAGAATAAAGAATACTGAATATTGAATTTAGAATGTAGAATGTAGAACACAGTATTTAGAATATAGATTAGAGAATATAGAACCCAGAATTAAGCACATGGAATGCAGAAGACAGAATTTAAAATATAGAATACAGAATACTGAATATAGAATTTAGAATATAGAATGTAGAACACAGAATACAGAATATAGACTACAGAATGCAGAATATCGTTTATAGAATATAGAATAATGAACACATATTATAGAATATAGAATAGAGAATATAGAACCCAGAATTAAGAACTTGGAATATAGAACACAGAATTTACTATATAGAATACATAATACTGAATTTCGAATTTAGAATATAGAATGTAGAACACAGAATATGGAATGTAGAATACGGAATGCAGAATATTGAATACAAAATATAGAATGTAGAACACAGAATTTAAAATATGGGAAAAGGAATATATAACCCATAATTTAGAACATGGAATGCAGAACACAGAATTAAGAATATAGAATACAGATTACTGAATATAGAATTTAGAATATAGAATGTAGAACACAGAATAAAGAGTATAGAGTATAGAATACTGAATATAGAATTTAGAATATAGAATGTAGAGCACAGAATATAGAATATAGAATACAGAATATAGAACAGAAAATTTAGAACATGGAATGGGCAACACAGAACTTAGAATATAGAATACCAAATACTTAATATAGAATTTAGAATATAGAGTGTAGAACACAGAGTATAGAATATAGAATACGGAATACTAAATATAGAATATAGAATATAGAATGTAGGACACAGAATATAGAATATAGAATATGGAATGCAGAATATAGAATACAGAATATAGAATATAGAATACAGAATATAGTATATAGAACCCAGAATTTACAATATAGAATACAGAATACTGAATATAGAATTTAGAATATAGAATTTAGAACACAGAATATGGAATGTAGAATACGGAATGCAGAATATTATATACAGATTATACAATGTAGAACAGAGTATTTAGAATATGGAAAGCAGAATATAGAACACGGAATTTAGAACATGGAATGCAGAACCCAGTATTTAGAATATAGAATACAGATTACTGAATATAGAATTTAGAATATAGAAAGAAGAACACAGAATTTAGTATATAGAATACAGAACACTGAATATAGAATTTAGAATATAGAACGTAGATCACAAAATATAGAATATAAAATACAGAATATAGAACACAAAATTTAGAACATGAAATCAGTACACAGAATTTAAAATATAGAACACCGAATACTGAATATAGAATATGAATATACAATGTAGAACACAGAATTTAGAATATAGAATACAGATTACTTAATATAGAATTTAGAATATAGATTGTAGAACACAGAATTTACACTATAGAATAAAGATTACTGAATATAAATTTTAGAATATATTATGTAGAACACTGAATATAGAATATAGATTAGAGAATATAGAACCCAGAACTTAGAACGCAGAAAGCAGAACACAGAATTTAGAATATAGAATACTGAATACTTAATATAAAATTTACAATATAGAATGTTGAACAAAGAGTATAGAATATAGAATACGAAATAATGAATATAGGATTTAGAATATAGAATGTAGAACACAGAATATAGAATATAGAATACGGAATGCAGAATATAGAATACAGAATAAGGAATATAGAACACAGAATATAGAACAAAGAATAGAGTATAAGGAACACAAAATTTAGAACATGGAATGCAGAACACAGAATGTAGAATATAGAATACAGAATACTGAATATAGAATTTAGTATATAGAATGCAGAACACAGAATTTAGAACTTAGTATACAGAATACTGAGTATAGAATTTAGAACATTGAATGCAGAACACAGAATTTAGAATATAGGATGCAGAATACTTTATATAGAATTTAGAATATAGAATGCATAACACAGAATATAGAATATAGACAAAGGAATGGGGAATATAGAATATATAATATAGAATGAAGAAAACTAAATATAGAATAGAGAATAGAGAATAGAGAACCCAGAATTGAGAAATGGAACGCAGAACAGAGAATTTAGAATATAGAATACAAAATAGTGAAAAAATATTTTAAAATATAGAATGTAGAACAATGAATATAGAATATAGAATAGGGAATGCAGAATATTATATGTAGAATATAGAATGAAGAACACAAACATAGAATATAGAATAGTGAATATAGAACCCAGAAATTAGAACACGGAATGCAGAACACAGAATTTAGAATATAGAACACAGAATTCTTAATATAAACTTTAGAATATAGAATGTAGAACACAGAGTATAGAATATAGAATACGATATACTGAATATAGAATTTAGAATATAGAATGTAGAACACAGAATATAGAATACGGAATGCAGAATATACAATACAGTATATAGAATGCAGACCACAGAATATAGAATATGGAAAATAGAATACAGAACTCAAAATTTAGAACATGGAATGCAGAGCACAGAATTTAGAATATAGTACACAGAATACTCAATATAGAATTTGGAACATTGAATGAAGAACATAGAATTTAGAATATAGAATTCAGAATAATGTATATAGAATTCAGATTATAGAATGAATAACACGATATATAGAATATAGATTACGGAATTGAGAATATAGGAGGTTGAATATAGAATGAAGAACACAAAATATAGAACATAGAATACAGAATATAGAAACCAGAATTTAGAAATGGAATACGGAACACAGAATTTAGAATATAGAATACAGGATACTGAATAAAGATTTTAGAATATAGAATGTAGAACACAGAATATAGAATATAGAATAGGGAATGCAGAAAATAGTATGTAGACTATAGAATGAAGAACAGAAATATAGAATATATAATAGTGAATATAGAACCCAGAAATTAGAACACGGATAGCAGAACACAGAATGTAGAATATAGAATACAGAATACTTTATATAAAATTTAGAATACAGAATGTTGAACACATAGTATAGAATATATAATACGGAATACTGAATATAGAATTTAGAATATAGAATGTAGAACAGAAAATAGAATATAGAATAATGAATGCAGAATATAGAATACAGAATATAGAATGTAGATCACAGAATATAGAATAGAGTATATGGAACGCAAATTTAGAACATCTAATGCAGAGCACAGAATTTAGTATATAGAATACAGAATACTGAATATAGAATTTAGAATATAGAATGTAGAACACAGAATTTAGAATATATAATAAAGAATACTGAATATTGAATTTAGAATATAGAATGTAGAACACAGAATATAGAATATAGAATAGAGAATATAGAACCCAGAATTTAGAACATGGAATGCAGAACACAGAATATAGAATATAGAATAGAGAATATAGAACCCAGAATTTAGAACATGGAATGCAGAACACAGAATATAGAATATAGAATACAGAATATTGAATATAGAATTTAGAATAAAGAATGCAGAACACAGAATTTAGAATATAGGTTACGGAATGTAGAATATAGAATACAGAATATAGAATGTAGAACACAAAATATAGAATATGGAAAACAGAATACAGAACCCAAAATTTAGAACATGGAATGTAGAACACAGAATTTAGAGTTTATAATACAGAATACTGAATATAAATTTTAGATTATAGAATGTAGAACACAGAATATGGAATGTAGAATACGGAATGCAGAATATTGAATACAGAATATAGAATGTAGAACACAAAATTTAGAATATGGAAAACAGAATATAGAACCCAGAATTTACAACATGGAATGCACAACACAGAATTTAGAATATAGAATACTGAATACTGAATATAGAATATGAATATAAAATGTAGAACACAGAATTTAGAATACAGAATACAAAATACTAAATATAGAATTTAGAATATACAATGTAGAACACAGAATATGGAATATAGAATACCGAATTCAAAATATAGAATACAGAATATAGAACACAAAATTTAGAAAATGGAATGCACAACACAGAATTTAGAATATAGAATACCGAATACTGAATTTAGAATATTAATATACAATGTTGAACACAGAATTTAGAATATAGAATAATGAATACTGAATACAGAATTTAGAATATAGAATATAGAACACAATATAGAATATAGAATACGGAATACTGAATATAGAATTTAGAATATACACTGTAGAACACAGAATATATAATATAGAATATGGAATGCAGAATATAGAATACAGAATATAGAATGTAGAACACAGAATATAGAATATAGAATAGAGTATATGGAAACCGAAATTTAGAACATGGAATGCAGAATACAGAATTTAGAATATAGAATACAGAATACTTAATATAGAATTTAGAATATACAATGTAGAACACAGAATATAGAATATGGAAAACAGAATACAAAACCCAAAATTGAGAACATGGAATAAAGAACATAGAATTTAGAATATAGAAAACCGAATACTGAATATAGAATTTCAAATATAGAATGTTGAACACAGAATTTGGAATATAGAATAAAGAATACTGAATATTGAATTTAGAATGTAGAATGTAGAACACAGTATTTAGAATATAGATTAGAGAATATAGAACCCAGAATTTAGCACATGGAATGCAGAAGGCAGAATTTAAAATATAGAATACAGAATACTGAATATAGAATTTAGAATATAGAATGTAGAACACAGAATACAGAATATAGACTACAGAATGCAGAATATCGTTTATAGAATATAGAATAATGAACACAAATTATAAAATATAGAATAGAGAATATAGAACCCAGAATTAAGAACATGGAATATAGAACACAGAATTTACTATGTAGAATACATAATACTGAATATAGAATTTAGAATATAGAATGTAGAACACAGAATATAGAGTATAGAGTATAGAATACTGAATATAGAATTTAGAATATAGAATGTAGAGCACAGAATATAGAATATAGAATACAGAATATAGAACAGAAAATTTAGAAAATGGAATGGGCAACACAGAACTTAGAATATAGAATAACAAATACTTAATATAGAATTTAGAATATAGAGTGTAGAACACAGAGTATAGAATATAGAATACGGAATACTAAATATAGAATATAGAATATAGAATGTAGGACACAGAATAGAGAATATAGAATATGGAATGCAGAATATAGAATACAGAATATAGAATATAGAATACAGAATATATTATATAGAACCCAGAATTTACAATATACAATACAGAATACTGAATATAGAATTTAGAATATAGAATTTAGAACACAGAATATGGAATGTAGAATACGGAATGCAGAATATTATATACAGATTATACAATGTAGAACAGAGAATTTAGAATATGGAAAGCAGAATATAGAACACGGAATTTAGAACATGGAATGCAGAACACAGTATTTAGAATATAGAATACAGATTACTGAATATAGAATTTAGAATATAGAAAGTAGAACACAGAATTTAGTCTTTAGAATACAGAACACTGAATATAGAATTTAGAATATAGAACGTAGATCACAAAATATAGAATATAAAATACAGAATATAGAACACAAAATTTAGAACATAAAATCAGTACACAGAATTTAAAATATAGAACACCGAATACTGAATATTGAATATGAATATACAATGTAGAACACAGAATTTAGAATATAGAATACAGATTACTGAATATAGAATTTAGAATATAGATTGTAGAACACAGAATTTACACTATAGAATAAAGACTACTGAATATAAATTTTAGAATATATTATGTAGAACACTGAATATAGAATATAGATTAGAGAATATAGAACCCAGAACTTAGAACGCAGAAAGCAGAACACAGAATTTAGAATATAGAATACTGAATACTTAATATAAAATTTACAATATAGAATGTTGAACAAAGAGTATAGAATATAGAATACGAAATAATGAATATAGGATTTAGAATATAGAATGTAGAACACAGAATATAGAATATAGAATACGGAATGCAGAATATAGAATACAGAATAAGGAATATAGAACACAGAATATTGAATATGGAAAACAGAATTCAAAACCCAGAATTGAGAACATGGAATGAAGAACAGAGAATTTAGAATATAGAAAACAGAATACTGAATATAGAATTTCAAATATACAATGTTGAACACAGAATTAAGAATATAGAATAAAGAATACTGAATATTGAATTTAGAATATAGGATTTAGAACACAGAATATGGTATGTAGAAAACGGAATGCAAAATATTGTATACAGAATATACAATATAAAACACGGAATTTAGAATATGGAAAGTAGAATATAGAACACGGAATTAAAACATGGAATGTAGAAAACAGAATTTATTATATAGAATACAGTATACTGAATATCGAATTTAGAATATAGAATGTAGAACACAGAATATGGAATGTAGAATACGGAATGCACAATATTGAATACAGAATATAGAATGCAGAACACAGAATTTAGAATATAGAGTATATAATACTGAATATAGAATTTAGAATATAGAATGTGGAAAACAGAATATAGAGTATAGAATATAGAATATAGAACCCAAAATTTAGAAAATGGAATGCAGAACAGAGGATTTAGAATATAGAATACCGAATACAAATATAGAATATGAATATACAATGTAGAACACAGAATTTAGAATATAGAATACAGAATACTGAATATACAATTTAGAATATACAATGTAGAACAATGAATATAGGATATAGAGTACGGAATGCAGAATAAAGAATACAAAAGTTAGAATATAGAACACAGAATATAGAATATGGAAAACAGAATACAAAACCCAGAATTGAGAACATGGAATGAAGAACATAGAATTTAGAATATAGAAAATCGAATACTGAATATAGAATTTCAAATATAGAATGTTGAACACAGAATTTAGAATATAGAATAAAGAATACTGAATATTGAATTTAGAATGTAGAATATAGAACACAGTATTTAGAATATAGATTAGAGAATATAGAACCCAGAATATAGCACAAGGGGTGCAGAAGACAGTATTTACATTATAGAATACAGAATACTGAGTATAGAATTTAGAATATAGAATATAGAACACAGAATATAGAATATAGACAACGGAATGCAGAATATAGTATACAGAGTATAGAATGATGAACACAAATTATAGAATATTGAATAGAGAATATAGAATCCAAAATTAAGAACATGGAATATAGAAGACACAATTTAGAATATAGAATACAGAATATTGAATTTCGAATTTGGAATATAGAATGTAGAACATACAATATGTAATGTAGAATACCGAATGCAGAATATTGAATACAGAATATAGAAAGAAGAACACAGTATAGAGAATATAGATTAAAGAATCTAGAAACCAGAATTTATAACATGGAATGCAGAACACAGAATTTACAATATAGAATAAAAATTACTGAATATAGAATGCAGAATATAGAATGCAGAACACAGAATTTAGAATATAGAATACAGAATATAGAACACAAAATTTAGAACATGGAATGCACAACACAGAATTTAGAATATAGAATACAGGATACTGAATATAGAATTTAGAATATAGAATATAGAACACAGAGTATAGAATATAGAATACGGTATACTGAATATAGAATATAGAATATAGAATGTAGAACACAAAATATAGAATATAGAATATGGAATGCAGAATTTAGAATACAGAATATAGAATGTAGAACACAGAATATAGACTATAGAATAGGGAATGCAGAATATAGTATGTAGAATACAGAATGAAGAACACAAATATAGAATATATAATAGTGAATATAGAACCCACAACTTTGAACACGGATAGCAGTACACAGAATGTAGAATATAGAAAACAGAATACTTAATATAAAATTTAGAATACAGAATGTTGAACACATAGTATAGAATATGTAATACGGAATACTGAATATAGAATTTATAATTTAGAATGTAGGACAGAAAATAGAAAATAGAATACAGAATTCAGAATATAGAATACAGATTATAGAATGTAGAACACAGAATATAGAATATAGAATAGAGAATATAGAACCCAGAATTTAGAACATGGAATGCAGAACACAGAACATAGAATATAGAATACAGAATACTGAATATAGAATTTAGAATAAAGAATGCAAAACACAGAATTTAGAATATAGGATACGGAATGTGGAATAAAGAATACAGAATTTAGAATGTAGAACACAAAATATAGAATATGGAAAACAGAATAAAGAACCAAAAATTTACAACATGGAATGTAGAACACAGAATTTAGAGTTTATAATACAGAATACTGAATATAAATTTTAGATTATAGAATGTAGAACACCGAACATGGAATGTAGAATACGGAATGCAGAATATTGAATACAGAATATAGAATGTAGAACACAAAATTTAGAATATGGAAAACAGAACATAGAACCCAGAATTTAGAACATGGAATGCAGAAGACAGAATTTAGAATATAGAAAACAAAAAACTGAATATAGAATTTGGAATATAGATTGTAGAACACAGAATTGACAATATAGAATAAAGAAAACTGAATATAAATTTCAGAATATAGTATGTAGAACACAGAATATAGAATAGAGAATAGAGAATAGAGAACCCAGAAATTAGAACACAGAAAGCAGAACACAGAATTTAGAATATAGAATAATTAATACTTAATATAAAATTTACAATACAGAATGATGAACACAGAGTATAGAATATAGAATACGGAATACTGAATATAGGATTTAGAATATAGAATTTAGAACACAGAATATGGAATGTAGAATACGGAATGCAGAATATTATATACAGAATATACAATGTGGAACACAGAATTTAGAACATGGAAACCAGAATATAGAACACGGAATTTAGAACATGGAATGCAGAACACAGAATTTAGAATATAGAATACAGATTACTGAATATAGAATTTAGAATATAGAAAGTAGAACACATAATTTAGAATATAGGATACGGAATGTAGAATATAGAATACAGAATATAGAATGTAGAACACAAAATATAGGATATGGAAAACAGAATACAGAACCCAAAATTTAGATCATGGAATGTAGAACACAGAATTTAGAGTATATAATACAGCATACTGAATATAAATTTTAAATTATAAAATGTAGAACACAGAATATGGAATGTAGACTACGGAATGCAGAATATAGAATATAGAATGTAGAATAATGAGCACAAAATATAGAATAGAGAATATAGAACCCAGAATTTAGAACATGGAATGTAGAACAAAGAATATAGAATATAGAAAACAGAATACTTAATATCGAATTTAGAAAATAGAACGTAGAACACAGAATATGGAATGTAGAATACGGAATGCCTAATATTGAATACAGAATATAGAATGTAGAACACAGAATTTAGAATATGGAAAACAGAATATAGAACCAAGAATTTAGAACATGGAAAGGAGAACAAAGAATTTACAATACAGAATGCAGATTTCTGAATATAGAATTTAGAATATAGACTGTAGAACACGAAATTTAGAATATAGAGTATAGAATACTGAATATAGAATTTAGAATATAGAATGTAGAACACAGAATATAGAAAATAGAATACAGAATATGGAACACAAAATTTAGAACATGGAATGCACAACACAGAATTTAGAATATAGAATACCGAATACTGAATATACAATATGAATATAAAATGTAGAACACAGAATTTAGAATACAGAATACTGAATATAGAATTTTGAATATACAATGTAGAACACAGAATATGAAATATTGAATACGGAATTCAGAATATAGAATACAGAACAGAGAACACAAAATTTAGAAAATGGAATGCACAACACAGAATTTAGAATATAGAATACCGAATACTGAATATAGAATATGAATATACAATGTTGAACACAGAATTTAGAATATAGAATAAAGAATACTGAAAATAGAATTTAGAATATAGAATGTATTACAGAGAATTTATAATATGGAATATGGAATGCAGTATATAGAATACAGAATATAGAATGCAGAACACAGAATATAGAATATAGAATAGAGTATATGGAAACCAAAATTTAGAACATGGAATGCAGAATACAGAATTTAGAATATAGAATACAGAATACTGAATATAGAATTTAGAATATAGAATTTAAAACACAGAATATGGAATGTAGAATACGGAATGCAGACTATTGTATACAAAATATACAATGTAGAACACAGAATTTAGAATATGGAAAGCAGAATTTAGAACACGGAATTTAGAACATGGAATACAAAAAACAGTATTTAGAATATAGAATACAGATTACTGAATATCGAATTTATAATATAGAAAGTATAACACAGAATTTAGTATATAGAATACATAATACTAAATATAGAATTTAGAATATAGAATGTAGAACATAGAATTTAAATTATGGATTATAGAATACTGAATATAGAATTTAGAATATAGAATTTAGAACACAGAATATAGAATTTAGAATAAATAATATAGAATCCAAAATTTAGAACATGGAATGCAGAACAGAGAATTTAGAATATAGAATACCGAATACAAATAGAGAATATGAATATGCAATGTAGAACATAGAATTTACAATACAGAATACAGAATACTGAATATAGAATTTAGACTATACAATGTAGAACACAGAATATAGAATATAGAATACGGAATGCAGAATATAGAATACAGAAAATAGAATATAGAACACAGAATATTGTATATGGAAAACAGAATTCAAAACCCAGAATTGAGAACATGGAATGAAGAACAGAGAATTTAGAATATAGAAAACAGAATACTGAATATAGAATTTCAAATATACAATGTTGAACTCAGAATTAAGAATATAGAATAAAGAATACTGAATATTGAATTTAGAATATAGGATTTAGAACACAGAATATGGTATGTAGAAAACGGAATGCAAAATATTGTATACAGAATATACAATATAAAACACGGAGTTTAGAATATGGAAAGTAGAATATAGAACACGGAATTAAAACATGGAATGTAGAAAACAGAATTTATTATATAGAATACAGCATACTGAATATCGAATTTAGAATATAGAATGTAGAACACAGAATATGGAATGTAGAATACGGAATGCACAATATTGAATACAGAATATAGAATGCAGAACACAGAATTGAGAATATAGAGTATATAATACTGAATATAGAATTTAGAATATAGAATGTGGAAAACAGAATATAGAGTATAGAATATAGAATATAGAACCCAAAATTTAGAAAATGGAATGCAGAACAGAGGATTTAGAATATAGAATACCGAATACAAATATAGAATATGAATATACAATGTAGAACACAGAATTTAGAATATAGAATACAGAATACTGAATATACAATTTAGAATATACAATGTAGAACAATGAATATAGGATATAGAGTACGGAATGCAGAATAAAGAATACAGAAGTTAGAATATAGAACACAGAATATAGAATATGGAAAACAGAATACAAAACCCAGAATTGAGAACATGGAATGAAGAACATAGAATTTAGAATATAGAAAATCGAATACTGAATATAGAAATTCAAATATAGAATGTTGAACACAGAATTTAGAATATAGAATAAAGAATACTGAATATTGAATTTAGAATGTAGAATATAGAACACAGTATTTAGAATATAGATTAGAGAATATAGAACCCAGAATATAGCACAAGGGGTGCAGAAGACAGAATTTACAATATAGAATACAGAATACTGAGTATAGAATTTAGAATATAGAATATAGAACACAGAATATAGAATATAGACTACGGAATGCAGAATATAGAATATAGAGTATAGAATGATGAACACAAATTATAGAATATTGAATAGAGAATATAGAATCCAAAATTAAGAACATGGAATATAGAACACACGATTTAGAATATAGAATACAGAATATTGAATTTCGAATTTGGAATATAGAATGTAGAACATACAATATGTAATGTAGAATACCGAATGCAGAATATTGAATACAGAATATAGAACGAAGAACACAGTATAGAGAATATAGATTAAAGAATATAGAAACCAGAATTTAGAACATGGAATGCAGAACACAGAATTTACAATATAGTATAAAAATTACTGAATATAGAATTTAGAATATAGAATGCAGAACACAGAATTTAGAATATAGAATACAGAATATAGAACACAAAATTTAGAACATGGAATGCACAACACAGAATTTAGAATATAGAATACAGAATACTGAATATAGAATTTAGAATATAGAATATAGAACACAGAGTATAGAATATAGAATACGGTATACTGAATATAGAATATAGAATATAGAATGTAGAACACAAAATATAGAATATAGAATATGGAATGCAGAATTTAGAATACAGAATATAGAATGTAGAACACAAAATATAGACTATAGAATAGAGTATATGGAACGCAAAATTTAGAACATGGAATGCAGAACACACAATATAGAATATAGAATACATAATACTGAATATAAAATTTAGAATATACAATTTAGAACACAGAATATGGAATGTAGAATACGGAATGCAGAATACTGTATACAGAACATACAATGTAGAACCCAGAATTTAGAATATGGAAAGCAGAATATAGAACACGGAATTAAAACATGGAATTTAGAAAACAGAATTTATTATATAGAATACAGTATACTGAATATTGAATTTAGAATATGGAATGTAGAACACAGAATATGGAATGTAGAATACGGAATGCAGAATATTGAATACAGAATATAGAATATAGAACACAGAATTAAGAATATAGATTATATAACACTGAATATAAAATTTAGAATATAGAATGCAGAACACAGAATATAGAGTATAGAATACAGAATATAGAACCCAAAATTTAGAACATGGAATGCAGAACAGAGGATTTTGAATATAGAACACCGAATACAAATATAGAATATGAATATACAATGTAGAACACAGAATTTAGAATATAGAATACAGAATACTGGATATACAATTTAGAATATACAATGTAGAACAAGGAATGTAGAATATAGAATACGGAATGCAGAATATAGAATACACAAGATAGAATATAGAACACAAAATATAGAATATGGAAAACAGGATACAAAACCCAGAATTGAGAACATGGGATGAAGAACATAGAATTTAGAATATAGAAAACCGAATACTTAATATAGAATTTCTAATATAGAATGTTGAACACAGAATTTAGAATATAGAATAAAGAATACTGAATATTGAATTTAGAATTTAGAATGTAGAACACAGTATTTAGAATACAGATTAGAGAATATAGAACCCAGAATTTAGCCCATGGAATGCACAAGGCAGAATGTAGAATATAGAATACAGAATACTGAATATAGAATTTAGAATATAGATTGTAGAACACAGAATATAGAATATAGACTACGGAATGCAGAATATAGTTTATAGAATATCGAATGATGAAAAAAAATTATAGAATACAGAAAAGAGAATATAGAACCCAGAATAAAGAACATGGAATATTGAACACAGAATTTAGTATATAGAATACATAATACTGAATTTCGAATTTAGAATATAGAATGTAGAACACAGAATATGGAATGTAGAATACGGAATGCAGAATATAGTATACAGAATATAGTATGTAGAACACAGAATATAGAATATAGAATACAGTATATGGAACCCAAATTTAGAACATGGAATGCAGAGCACAGAATTTAGTATATAGAATACAGAATACTGAATATAGAATTTAGAATATAGAATGTAGAACACAGAATTTAGAATATATAATAAAGTATACTGAATATAGAATTTAGAATATAGAATGTAGAACACAGAATATAGAATATAGAATAGAGAATATAGAACCCAGAATTTAGAACATGGAATGCAGAACACAGAATTTAGAATATAGAATACAGAATATTGAATATAGAATTTAGAATAAAGAATGCAGAACACAGAATTTAGAATATAGGTTACAGAATGTAGAATATAGAATACAGAATATAGGATGTAGAACACAAAATATAGAATATGGAATACAGAATACAGAACCCAAAATTTAGAACATGGAATGTAGAACACAGAATTTAGAGTTTATAATACAGAATACTGAATATAAATTTTAGATTATAGAATGTAGAACACAGAATATGGAATGTAGAATACGGAATGCAGAATATTGAATACAGAATATAGAATGTAGAACACAAAATTTAGAATATGGAAAACAGAATATAGAACCCAGAATTTAGAACATGGAATGCAGAACACAGAATTTAGAATATAGAATACATATTACTGAATATAGACTACAGAATTTAGAATGTAGAACACACAATTTAGAATATAGAATACAGAATACTGAATATAGAATTTAGAATATAGAATGTAGAAAACAGTATATAAAATATAGACTACGAAATGCAGAATATAGAATATAGAATGTAGAATAATGAGCACAAATCATAGAATAGAGAATATAGAACCCAGAATTTAGAACATAGAATGTAGAACAAAGAATATAGAATATAGAATACAGAATACTTAATAGCGAATTTAGAAAATAGAATATAGAACACAGAATATGGAATGTAGAATACGGAATGCCTAATATTGAATACAGAATATAGAATGTAGAACACAGAATTTAGAATATGGAAAACAGAATATAGAACTAAGAATTTAGAACAGGGAATGCAGAACAAAGAATTTAGAACATAGAATGCAGATTACTGAATATAGAATTTAGAATATAGAATGTAGAACACAGAATTTAGAATACAGAGTATAGAATACTGAATATAGAATATAGAATGTAGAATGTAGAACACAGAATATAGAATATAGAGTATAGAATACTGAATATAGAATTTAGAATATAGAATGTAGAACACAGAATATAGAATATAGAATACAGAATATAGAACAGAAAATTTAGAACATGGAATGGGCAACACAGAACTTAGAATATAGAATACCGAATACTTTATATAGAATTTAGAATATAGAGTGTAGAACACAGAGTATAGAATATAGAATACGGAATACTAAATATAGAATTTAGAATATAGAATGTAGGACACAGAATATAGAATATAGAATATGGAATGCAGAATATAAAATACAGAATATAGAATATAGAATACAGAATATAGTATATAGAACACAGAATTTACAATATAGAATACAGAATACTGAATATAGAATTTAGAATATAGAATTCAGAACACAGAATATGGAATGTAGAATACGGAATGCAGAATATTGTATACAGATTATACAATGTAGAACACAGAATTTAGAATATGGAAAGCAGAATATAGAACACGGAATTTAGAACATGGAATTCAGAACACAGAATTTAGAATATAGAAAACAGATTACTGAATATAGAATTTAGAATATAGAAAGTAGAACACAGAATTTAGTATATAGAATACAGAACACTGAATATAGAATTTAGAATATAGAACGTAGATCACAAAATATAGAATATAAAATACAGAATATAGAACACAAAATTTAGAACATGGAATCAGTACACAGAATTTAATATATAGAACATCGAATACTGAATATAGAATAAGAATATACAATGTTGAACACAGAATTTAGAATATAGAATAAAGAATACTGAATATAGAATTTAGAATATTGAATGCAGAACACAGTATAGAATATAGAGTACGGAATACTGAATATAGAATTTAGAATATAGAATGTAGTACAGAGAATATATAATATAGAATATGGAATGCAGTATATAGAATACAGAATATAGAATATAGAACACAGAATATAGAATATAGAATAGAGTATATGGAAACCAAAATTTAGAACATGGAATGCAGAATACAGAATTTAGAATATAGAATACAGAATACTGAATATAGAATTTAGAATATAGAATTTAAAACACAGAATATGGAATGTAGAATATGGAATGCAGACTATTGTATACAAAATATACAATGTAGAACACAGAATTTAGGATATGGAAAGCAGAATATAGAACACGGAATTTAGAACATGGAATACAAAAAACAGTATTTAGAATATAGAATACAGATTACTGAATATCGAATTTAGAATATAGAAAGTAGAACACAGAATATGGAATGTAGAATACGGAATGCAGAATATAGAATACAGAATATAGAATGTAGAACACAGAATATAGAACAAAGAATATAGTATATGGAACACAAAATTTAGAACATGGAATGCACAACACAGAATGAGGAATATAGAATACAGAATACTGAATATAGAATTTAGTATATAGTATGCAGAACACAGAATTTAGAACTTATTATGTAGAATACTGAGTATAGAATTTAGAACATTGAATGCAGAACACAGAATTTAGATTATAGGATGCAGAATACTGTATATAGAATTTAGAATATAGAATGCATAACACAGAATACAGAATATAGACAAAGGAATGGGGAATATAGAATATAGAATAAAGAATGAAGAAAACAAAATATAGAATAGAGAATAGAGGATATAGAACCCAGAATTGAGAAATGGAACGCAGAAGAGAGAATTTAGAATATAGAATACAAAATACTGAAAAAATATTTTAAAATATAGAATGTAGAACAAAGAATATAGAATATAGAATAGCGAATGCAGAATATTATATGTAGAATATAGAATGAAGAACACAAACATAGAATATAGAATAGTGAATATAGAACCCAGAAATTAGAACACGGAATGCAGAACACAGAATTTAGAATATAGAACACAGAATTCTTAATATAAAGTTTAGAATATAGAATGTAGAACACAGAGTATAGAATATAGAATACGGAATACTGAATATAGAATTTAGAATAGAGAATGTAGAACACAGAATATAGAATATAGAGTATAGATTACTGAATATAGAATTAGAATATAGAATGTAGAACACAGAATATAGAATATAGAATACAGAATATAGAACCCAAAATTTAGAACATGGAATGCAGAAAAGGGAATTTAGAATATAGAATACCGAATACTGAATATAGAATATGAATATACAATGTAGAACACAGAATTTAGAAAATAGAATACAGATTACTGAATATAGAATTTACAATATACAATTTAGAACACAGAATTTGGAATATAGAATACAGAATACTGAATACAGAATTTAGAATATATAATTTAGAACACAGAAAATAGAATTTAGACAACCAAATGCAGAATATAGAATATAGAATATAGAATATAGAATAATGAGCACAAAATACAGGATAGAGTATATAGAACCCAGAATTTAGAACATGGAATGCTGAACAAAGAATTTAGAATATAGAATACCGAATACAATATATAGAATATGAATATACATTGTAGAACACAGAATTTAGAATATAGAATAGAGAATACTGAATATAGAATATGAATATACAATGTAGAACACAGAATAAAGAATATAGAATACAGAATGCAGAATATAGAATACAGAATATAGAATGTAGAACACAGAATATAGAATATGGAAAACAGAACACAAAACCCAGAATTGAGAGGATGGAATGCAGAACACAGAATTTAGAATATAGAAAACAAAAAACTGAATATAGAATTTCGAATATAGATTGTAGAACACAGAATTTACAATATAGAATAAAGAAAACTGAATATAAATTTTAGAATATAGTATGTAGAACACACAATATAGAATAGAGAATAGAGAATAGAGAACCCAGAAATTAGAACACAGAAAGCAGAACACACAATTTAGAATATAGAATAATTAATACTTAATATAAAATTTACAATATACAATGTTGAACACAGTGTATAGAATATAAAATACGGAATACTGAATATAGGATTTAGAATATAGTATGTAGAACACAGAATATACAATACAGAATACGGAATGTAGAATATAGAATACAGAATATAGAATGTAGAACACAGAGTATAGAACATAGAATAGAGTATATGGAAACCGAAATTTAGAACATAGAATGCAGAATAAAGGATTTAGAATATAGAATACAGTATACTGAATATAGAATTTAGCATATAGTATTTAGAACACAAAATATGGAATGTAGAATACGGAATGCAGAATACTGAATACAGAATATACAATGTGGAACACAGAATTTAGAACATGGAAAACAGAATATAGAACACGGAATTTAGAACATGGAATGCAGGACACAGAATTTAGAATATAGAATACAGATTACGGAATATAGAATTTAGAATATAGAAAGTAGAACACAGAATTTAGAATATAGGATACGGAATGTAGAATATAGAATACAGAATATAGAATGTAGAACACAAAATATAGGATATGGAATATGGAATGCAGAATTTAGAATACAGAACATAGAATTTAGAACACAGAATATAGACTATAGAATAGAGTATATGGAACGCAAAATTTATAAAATGGAATGCAGAACACACAATATAGAATATACAATACATAATACTGAATATAAAATTTAGAATATAGAATTTAGAACACAGAATATGGAATGTAGAATACGGAATGCAGAATACTGTATACAGAATATTCAATGTAGAACCCAGAATTTAGAATATGGAAAGCAGAATATAGAACACGGAATTAAACATGGAATTAAGAAAACAGAATTTATTATATAGAATACAGTATACTGAATATTGAATTTAGAATATAGAATGTAGAACACAGAATATGGAATATAGAATACGGAATGCAGAATATTGAATACAGAATATAGAATGTAGAACACAGAATTAAGAATATAGATTATATAACACTGAATATAAAATTTAGAATATAGAATGTGGAACACAGAATATAGAGTATAGAATACAGAATATAGAACCCAAAATTTAGAACATGGAATGCAGAACAGAGGATTTTGAATATAGAACACCGAATACAAATATAGAATATGAATATACAATGTAGAACACAGAATTTAGAATATAGAATACAGAATACTGGATATACTATTTTTAATATACAATGTAGAACAAGGAATGTAGAATATAGAATACGGAATGCAGAATATAGAATACAGAAGATAGAATATAGAACACAAAATATAGAATATGGAAAACAGGATACAAAACACAGAATTGAGAACATGGAATGAAGAACATAGAATTTAGAATATAGAAAACCGAATACTGAATATAGAATTTCAAATATAGAATGTTGAACACAGAATTTAGAATATAGAATAAAGAATACTGAATATTGAATTTAGAATTTAGAATGTAGAACACAGTATTTAGAATATAGATTAGAGAATATAGAACCCAGAATTTAGCCCATGGAATGCAGAAGGCAGAATGTAGAATATAGAATACAGAATACTGAATATAGAATTAAGAATAAAGAATGTAGAACACAGAATATAGAATATAGACTACGGAATGCAGAATATAGTTTATAGAATATCGAATGATGAAAAAAAATTATAGAATACAGAAAAGAGAATATAGAACCCAGAATTAAGAACATGGAATATAGAACACAGAATTTAGTATATAGAATACATAATACTGAATTTCGAATTTAGAATATAGAATGTAGAACACAGAATATGGAATGTAGAATACGGAATGCAGAATATTGAATACAGAATATAGAATGTAGAACACAGATTTTAAAATATGGAAAAAGGAATATATAACCCAGAATTTAGAACATGCAATGCAGAACAGAATTTAGAATATAGAATACAGATTACTGAATATAGAATTTAGAATATAGATTGTAGAACACAGAATTTACACTTTAGAATACAGAATACTGAATATAAATTTTAGAATATAGTATGTAGAACACAGAATATAGAATATAGATTAGAGAATATAGAACCCAGACCTTAGAACGCATAAAGCAGAACACAGAATTTAGAATATAGAATACTGAATACTTAATATAAAATTTACAATATAGAATGTTGAACAAAGAGTATAGAATATAGAATACGAAATACTGCATATAGGATTTAGAATATAGAATGTAGAACACAGAATATAGAATATAGAATACGGAATGCAGAATATAGAATACAGAATATAGAATGTAGAACACAGAATATAGAACAAAGAATAGAGTATATGTAACACATAATTTAGAACATGGAATGCAGAACACAGAATGTAGAATATAGAATACAGAATACTGAATATAGAATTTAGTATATAGAATGCAGAACACAGAACTTAGAACTTAGTATGCAGAATACTGAGTATAGAATTTAGAACATTGAATGCAGAACACAGAATTTGAATATAGGATGCAGAATACTGTATATAGAAATTAGAATATAGAATGCATAACACAGAATATAGAATATAGACAAAGGAATGGGGAATATAGAATATAGAATATAGAATTAAGAAAACAAAATATAGAAAAGAGAATAGAGAATATAGAACCCAGAATTGAGAAAGGGAATGCAGAACAGAGAATTTAGAATATATAATACAAAATACTGAAAAAATATTTTAAAATATAGAATGTAGAACAAAGAATATAGAATATAGAATAGGGAATGAAGAATATTATATGTAGAATATAGAATGAAGAACACAAACATAGAATATAGAATAGTGAATATAGAACCCAGAATTTAGAACATGGAATGCAGAACACAGAATTTAGAATATAGAAAACAAAAAAAATGAATATAGAATTTCGAATATAGATTGTAGAACACAGAATTTACAATATAGAATAAAGAAAACTGAATATAAATTTTAGAATATAGTATGTAGAACACAGAATATAGAATAGAGAATAGAGAATAGGGAACCCAGAAATTAGAACACAGAAAGCAGAACACACAATTTAGAATATAGAATAATTAATACTTAATATAAAATTTACAATATAGAATGTTGAACACAGAGTATAGAATATAGAATACGGAATACTGAATATAGGATTTAGAATATAGAATGTAGAACACAGAATATACAATACAGAATACGGAATGTAGAATATAGAATACAGAATATAGAATGTAGAACACAGAGTATAGAACATAGAATAGAGTATATGGAAACCGAAATTTAGAACATGGAATGCAGAATAAAGAATATAGAATATAGAATACAGTATACAAATATAGAATTTAGAATATAGAATTTAGAACACAGAATATGGAATGTAGAATACGGAATGCAGAATATTGTATACAGAATATACAATGTGGAACACAGAATTTAGAACATGGAAACCAGAATATAGAACACGGAATTTAGAACATGGAATGCAGAACACAGAATTTAGAATATAGATTACAGATTACTGAATATAGAATTTAGAATATAGAAAGTAGAACACATAATTTAGAATATAGGATACGGAATGTAGAATATAGAATACAGAATATAGAATGTAGAACACAAAATATAGGATATGGAAAACAGAATACAGAACCCAAAATTTAGATCATGGAATGTAGAACACAGAATTTAGAGTATATAATACAGCATACTGAATATAAATTTTAAATTATAAAATGTAGAACACAGAATATGGAATGTTTACTACGGAATGCAGAATATAGAATATAGAATGTAGAATAATGAGCACAAAATATAGAATAGAGAATATAGAACCCAGAATTTAGAACATGGAATGCAGAACAAAGAATATAGAATATAGAAAACAGAATACTTTATATCGAATTTAGAAAATAGAACGTAGAACACAGAATATGGAATGTAGAATACGGAATGCCTAATATTGAATACAGAATATAGAATGTAGAACACAGAATTTAGAATATGGAAAACAGAATATAGAACCAAGAATTTAGAACATGGAACGGAGAACAAAGAATTTACAATACAGAATGCAGATTTCTGAATATAGACTTTAGAATATAGACTGTAGAACACGAAATTTAGAATATAGAGTATAGAATACTGAATATAGAATTTAGAATATAGAATACAGAACACAGAATATAGAAAATAGAATACAGAATATGGAACACAAAATTTAGAACATGGAATGCACAACACAGAATTTAGAATATAGAATACCGAATACTGAATATACAATATGAATATAAAATGTAGAACACAGAATTTAGAATACAGAATACAGAATACTGAATATAGAATTTTGAATATACAATGTAGAACACAGAATATGAAATATTGAATACGGAATTCACAATATAGAATAAAGAACAGAGAACACAAAATTTAGAAAATGGAATGCACAACACAGAATTTAGAATATAGAATACCGAATACTGAATATAGAATATGAATATACAATGTTGAACAGATAATTTAGAATATAGAATAAAGAATACTGAATATAGAATTTAGAATATAGAATGCAGAACACAGTATAGAATATAGAGTACGGAATACTGAATATAGAATTTAGAATATAGAATGTAATACAGAGAATATATCATATAGAATATGGAATGCAGTATATTGAATAAAGAATATAGAATGTAGAACACAGAATATAGAATATAGAATAGAGTATATGGAAACCAAAATTTAGAACATGGAATGCAGAATACAGAATTTAGAATAGAGAATACAGAATACTAAATATAGAATTAAGAATATAGAATTTAAAACACAGAATATGGAATGTAGAATTTGGAATGCAGACTATTGTATACAAAATATACAATGTAGAACACAGAATTTAGAATATGGAAAGCAGAATATAGAACACGGAATTTAGAACATGGAATACAAAAAACAGTATTTAGAATATAGAATACAGATTACTGAATATCGAATTTAGAATATAGAAAGTAGAACACAGAATTTAGTATATAGAATACATAATACTAAATATAGAATTTAGAATATAGAATGTAGAACACAGAATTTAAAATATAGATTATAGAATACTGAATATAGAATTTAGAACACAGAATATAGAATTTAGAATAAATAATATAGAAACCAAAATTTAGAACATGGAATGCAGAACAGAGAATTTAGAATGTAGAATACCGAATACAAATAGAGAATATGAATATGCAATGTAGAACATAGAATTTACAATACAGAATACAGAATACTGAATATAGAATTTAGACTATACAATGTAGAACACAGAATATAGAATATAGAATACGGAATGCAGAATATAGAATACAGAATATAGAATATAGAACACAGAATATAGAATATGGAAAACAGAATTCAAAACCCAGAATTGAGAACATGCAATGAAGAACAGAGAATTTAGAATATAGAAAACAGAATACTGAATATAGAATTTCAAATATACAATGTTGAACACAGAATTAAGAATATAGAATAAAGAATACTGAATATTGAATTTAGAATATAGGATTTAGAACACAGTATATGGTATGTAGAAGACGGAATGCAAAATATTGTATACAGAATATACAATGTAAAACACGGAATTTAGAATATGGAAAGTAGAATATAGAACACGGAATTAAAACATGGAATGTAGAAAACAGAATTTATTATATAGAATACAGTATACTGAATATCAAATTTAGAATATAGAATGTAGAACACAGAATATGGAATGTAGAATACGGAATGCACAATATTGAATACAGAATATAGAATGTAGAACACAGAATTTAGAATATAGAGTATATAATACTGAATATAGAATTTAGAATATAGAATGTGGAACACAGAATATAGAGTATAGAATACAGAATATAGAACCCAAAATTTAGAACATGGAATGCAGAACAGAGGATTTAGAATATAGAATACCGAATACAAATATAGAATATGAATATACAATGTAGAACACAGAATTTAGAATATAGAATACAGAATACTGAATATACAATTTAGAATATACAATGTAGAACAATGAATATAGGATATAGAGTACGGAATGCAGAATAAAGTATACAGAAGTTAGAATAAAGAACACAGAATATAGAATATGGAAAACAGAATACAAAACCCAGAATTGAGAACATGGAATGAAGAACATAGAATATAGAATATAGAAAATCGAATACTGAATATAGAATTTCAAATATAGAATGTTGAACACAGAATTTAGAATATAGAATAAAGAATACTGAATATTGAATTTAGAATGTAGAATATAGAACACAGTATTTAGAATATAGATTAGAGAATATAGAACCCAGAATTTAGCACAAGGGGTGCAGAAGACAGAATTTACAATATAGAATACAGAATACTGAGTATAGAATTTAGAATATAGAATATAGAACACAGAATATAGAATATAGACAACGGAATGCAGAATATAGAATATAGAGTATAGAATGATGAACACAAATTATAGAATATTGAATAGAGAATATAGAATCCAAAATTAAGAACATGGAAAATAGAACACACAATTTAGAATATAGAATACAGAATATTGAATTCCGAATTTAGAATATAGAATGTAGAACATAGAATATGTAATGTAGAATACCGAATGCAGAATATTGGATACAGAATATAGAACGAAGAACACAGTATAGAGAATATAGATTACAGAATATAGAAACCAGAATTTAGAACATGGAATGCAGAACACAGAATTTACAATATAGAATAAAGATTACTGAATATAGAATTTAGAATATAGAATGCAGAACACAGAATTTAGAATATAGAATATAGAATACAGAATATAGAATTTAGAATATAGAATGTAGAACACAGAATATAGAATATAGAATACAGAATATAGAACACAAAATTTAGAACATGGAATGCAGAACACAGAATTTACAATATAGAATAAAGATTACTGAATATAGAATTTAGAATATAGAATGCACAACACAGAATTTAGAATATAGAATACAGAATACTGAATATAGAATTTAGAATATAGAATATAGAACACAGAGTATAGAATATAGAATACGGTATACTGAATATAGAATATAGAATATAGAATGTAGAACACAAAATATAGAATATAGAATATTAAATGCAGAATTTAGAATACAGAATATAGAATGTAGAACACAGAATATAGACTAAAGAATAGAGTATATGGAACGCAAAATTTAGAACATGGAATGCAGAACACACAATATAGAATATAGAATACATAATACTGAATATAAAATTTAGAATATAGAATTTAGAACACAGAATATGAAATGTAGAATACGGAATGCAGAATACTGTATACAGAACATACAATGTAGAACCCAGAATTTAGAATATGGAAAGAAGAATATAGAACACGGAATTAAAACATGGAATTTAGAAAACAGAATTTATTATATAGAATACAGTATACTGAATATTGAATTTAGAATATAGAATGTAGAACACAGAATATGGAATGTAGAATACGGAATGCAGAATATTGAATACAGAATATAGAATGTAGAACACAGAATTAAGAATATAAATTATATAACACTGAATATAAAATTTTGAATATAGAATGTAGAACACAGAATATAGAGTATAGAATACAGAATATAGAACCCAGAATTTAGAACATAGAATGCAGAACAGAGGATTTTGAATATAGAACACCGAATACAAATATAGAATATGAATATACAATGTAGAACACAGAATTTAGAATATAGAATACAGAATACTGGATATACAATTTAGAATATACAATGTAGAACAAGGAATGTAGAATATAGAATACGGAATGCAGAATATAGAATACAGAAGATAGAATATAGAACACAAAATATAGAATATGGAAAACAAGATACAAAACCCAGAATTGAGAACATGGAATGAAGAACATAGAATTTAGAATATAGGAAACCGAATACTGAATATAGAATTTCTAATATAGAATGTTGAACACAGATTTTAGAATATAGAATAAAGAATACTGAATATTGAATTTAGAATTTAGAATGTAGAACACAGTATTTAGAATACAGATTAGAGAATATAGAACCCAGAATTTAGCCCATGGAATGCAGAAGGCAGAATTTAGAGTATAGAATACAGAATACTGAATATAGAATTTAGAATATAGATTGTAGAACGCAGAATATAGAATATAGACTACGGAATGCAGAATATAGTTTATAGAATATCGAATGATGAACAAAAATTATAGAATATAGAAAAGAGAATATAGAACCCAGAATTAAGAACATGGAATATAGAACACAGAATTTAGTATATAGAATACATAATACTGAATTTCGAATTTAGAATATAGAATGTAGAACACAGAATATGGAATGTAGAATACGGAATGCAGAATATAGAATACAGAATATAGAATGTAGAACACAGAATTTAGAATATAGAATAGAGTATATGGAACCCAAATTAAGAACATGGAATGAAGAGCACAGAATTTAGTATATAGAATACAGAATACTGAATATAGAATTTAGAATATAGAATGTAGAACACAGAATTTAGAATATATAATAAAGAATCCTGAAGATAGCATTTAGAATATAGAATGTAGAACACAGAATATAGAATATAGAATAGAGAATATAGAACCCAGAATTTAGAACATGGAATGCAGAACACAGAATATAGAATATAGAATACAGAATATTGAATATAGAATTTAGAATAAAGAATGCAGAACACAGAATTTAGAATATAGGTTACGGAATGTAGAATATAGAATACAGAATATAGAATGTAGAACACAAAATATAGAATATGGAATACAGAATACAGAACCCAAAATTTAGAACATGGAATGTAGAACACAGAATTTAGAGTTTATAATACAGAATACTGAATATAAATTTTAGATTATAGAATGTAGAACACAGAATATGGAATGTAGAATACGGAATGCAGAATATTGAATACAGAATATAGAATGTAGAACACAAAATTTAGAATATGGAAAACAGAATATAGAACCCAGAATTTAGAACATGGAATGCAGAACACAGAATTTAGAATATAGAATACAGATTACTGAGTATAGACTATAGAAGTTAGAATGTAGAACACACAATTTAGAATATAGAATACAGAATACTGAATATAGAATTTAGAATATATAATGTAGAAAACAGTATATGAAATATAGACTACGAAATGCAGAATATAGAATATAGAATGTAGAATAATGAGCACAAATCATAGAATAGAGAATATAGAACACAGAATTTAGAACATAGAATGTAGAACAAAGAATATAGAATATAGAATACAGAATACTTAATATCGAATTTAGAAAATAGAATGTAGAACACAGAATATGGAATGTAGAATACGGAATGCCTAATATTGAATACAGAATATAGAATGTAGAACACAGAATTTAGAATATGGAAAACAGAATATAGAACTAAGAATTTAGAACAGGGAATGCAGAACAAAGAATTTAGAATATAGAATGCAGATTACTGAATATAGAATTTAGAATACAGAATGTAGAACACAGAATTTAGAATACAGAGTATAGAATACTGAATATAGGATATAGAGTATAGAATACTGAAAATAGAATTTAGAATATAGAATGTAGAGCACAGAATATAGAATATAGTATACAGAATATAGAACAGAAAATTTAGAATATGGAATTGGCAACACAGAACTTAGAATATAGAATACCAAATACTTAATATAGAATTTAGAATATAGAGTGTAGAACACAGAGTATAGAATATAGAATACGGAATACTAAATTTAGAATTTAGAATATAGAATGTAGGACACAGAATATAGAATATAGAATATGGAATGCAGAATATAGAATACAGAATATAGAATATAGAATACAGAATATAGTATATAGAACACAGAATTTACAATATAGAATGCAGAATACTGAATATAGACTTTAGAATATAGAATTCAGAACACAGAATATGGAATGTAGAATACAGAATGCAGAATATTGTATACAGATTATACAATGTAGAACACAGAATTTAGAATATGGAAAGCAGAATATAGAACACGGAATTTAGAACATGGAATTCAGAACACAGAATTTAGAATATAGAATACAGATTACTGAATATAGAGTTTAGAATATAGAAAGTAGAACACAGAATTTAGTATATAGAATACAGAACACTGAATATAGAATTTAGAATATAGAACGTAGATCACAAAATATAGAATATAAAATACAGAATATAGAACACAAAATTTAGAACATGGAATCAGTACACAGAATTTAATATATAGAACATCGAATACTGAATATAGAATATGAATATACAATGTAGAACACAGAATTTAGAATATAGAATACAGATTACTGAATATAGAATTTAGATTATAGATTGTAGAACACAGAATTTACACTATAAAATAAAGATTACTGAATATAAATTTTAGAATATATTATGTAGAACACTGAATATAGAATATAGATTAGAGAATATAGAACCCAGAACTTAGAACGCAGAAAGCAGAACACAGAATTTAGAATATAAAATACTGAATACTTAATGTAAAATTTACAATATAGAATGTTGAACAAAGTGTATAGAATATAGAATACGAAATACTGAATATAGGATTTAGAATATAGAATGTAGAACACAGAATATAGAATATAGAATACGGAATGCAGCATATATAATACAGAATATAGAATGTAGAACACAGAATATAGAACAAAGAATATAGTATATGGAACACAAAATTTAGAACATGGAATGCACAACACAGAATGTAGAATATAGAATACAGAATACTGAATATAGAATTTAGTATATAGTATGCAGAACACAGAATTTAGAACTTAGTATGTAGAATACTGAGTATAGAATTTAGAACATTGAATGCAGAACACAGAATTTAGATTATATGATGCAGAATACTGTATATAGAATTTAGAATATAGAATGCATTACACAGAATACAGAATATAGACAAAGGAATGGGGAATATAGAATATAGAATATAGAATGAATAAAACAAAATATAGAATAGAGAATAGAGAATTCAGAACCCAGAATTGAGAAATGGAACGCAGAAGAGAAAATTTAGAATATAGAATACAAAATACTGAAAAAATATTTTAAAATATCGAATGTAGAACAAAGAATATAGAATATAGAATAGCGAATGCAGAATATTATATGTAGAATATAGAATGAAGAACACAAACATAGAATATAGAATAGTGAATATAGAACCCAGAAATTAGAACACGGAATGCAGAACACAGAATTTAGAATATAGAACACAGAATTCTTAATATAAAGTTTAGAATATAGAATGTAGAACACAGAGTATAGAATATAGAATACGGAATACTGAATATAGAATTTAGAATATAGAATGTAGAACACAGAATACAGAATACGGAATGCAGAATATACAATACAGTATATAGACTGCAGACCACAGAATATAGAATATGGAAAATAGAATACAGAACTCAAAATTTAGAACATGGAATGCAGAGCACAGAATTTAGAATATAGTATACAGAATACTCAATATAGAATTTAGAACATTGAATGAAGAACATAGAATTTAGAATATAGAATTCAGAATAATGTATATTGAATTCAGAATATAGAATGAATAACACGATATATAGAATATAGATTACGGAATCGAGAATATAGGAGGTTGAATATAGAATGAAGAACACAAAATATAGAATATAGAATACAGAATATAGAAACCCGAATTTAGAAATGGAATATGGAACAGAGAATTTAGAATATAGAATACAGGATACTGAATAAAGATTTTAGAATATACAATGTAGAACACAGAATATAGAATATAGAATAGGGAATGCAGAATATAGTTTGTAGATTATAGAATGAAGAACAGAAATATAGAATATATAATAGTGAATATAGAACCCAGAAATTAGAACACAGATAGCAGATCACAGAATGTAGAATATAGAATACAGAATACTTAGTATAAAATTTAGAATACAGAATGTTGAACACATAGTATAGAGTATATAATACGGAATACTGAATATAGAATTTAGAATATAGAATGTAGAACACAGAATATAGAATATAGAATACAGATTACTGAATATAGAATTTACAATATACAATTTAGAACACAGAATTTGGAATATAGAATACAGAATACTGAATACAGAATTTAGAATATAGAATTTAGAACACAGAAAATAGAATATAGACAACCAAATGCAGAATATAGAATATAGAATATAGAATAATGAGCACAAAATATAGAATAGAGTATATAGAACCCAGAATTTAGAACATGGAATGCTGAACAAAGAATTTAGAATATAGAATACCGAATACAATATATAGAATATGAATATACATTGTAGAACACAGAATTTAGAATATAGAATAGAGAATACTGAATATAGAATATGAATATACAATGTAGAACACAGAATAAAGAATATAGAATACAGAATGCAGAATATAGAATACAGAATATAGAATGTAGAACACAGAATATAGAATATGGAAAACAGAACACAAAACCCAGAATTGAGAAGATGGAATGCAGAACACAGAATTTAGAATATAGAAAACAAAAAACTGAATATAGAATTTCGAATATAGATTGTAGAACACAGAATTTACAATATAGAATAAAGAAAACTGAATATAAATTTTAGAATATAGTATGTAGAACACAGAATATAGAATAGAGAATAGAGAATAGAGGACCCAGAAATTAGAACACAGAAAGCAGAACACACAATTTAGAATATAGAATAATTAATACTTAATATAAAATTTACAATATAGAATGTTGAACACAGAGTATAGAATATAGAATACAGAATACTGAATATAGTATTTAGAATATAGAATGTAGAACACAGAATATACAATATAGAATACGGAATGTAGAATAGAGAATACAGAATATAGAATGTAGAACACAGAGTATAGAACATAGAATAGAGTATATGGAAACCGAAATTTAGAACAAGGAATGCAGAATAAAGAATTTAGAATATAGAATACAGTATACTGAATATAGAATTTGCATATAGTATTTAGAACACAGAATATGGAATGTAGAATACGGAATGCAGAATACTGAATACAGAATATACAATGTGGAACACAGAATTTAGAACATGGAAACCAGAATATAGAACACGGAATTTAGAACATGGAATGCAGGACACAGAATTTAGAATATAGAATACAGATTACGGAATATAGAATTTAGAATATAGAAAGTAGAACACAGAATTTAGAATATAGGATACGGAATGTAGAATATAGAATACAGAATATAGAATGTAGAACACAAAATATAGGATATGGAAAACAGAATACAGAACCCAAAATTTAGATCATGGAATGTAGAGCACAGAATTTAGAGTATATAATACAGCATACTGAATATAAATTTTAAATTATAAAATATGGAACACAGAATATGGAATGTAGAGTACGGAATGCAGAATATAGAATATAGAATGTAGAATAATGAGCACAAAATATATAATAGAGAATATAGAACCCAGAATATAGAACATGGAATGTTGAACAAAGAATATAGAATATAGAATACAGAATACTTAATATCGAATTAAGAAAATAGAACGTAGAACACAGAATATGGAATGTAGAATACGGAATGCCTAATATTGAATACAGAATATAGAATGTAGAACACAGAATTTAGAATATGGAAAACAGAATATAGAACTAAGAATTTAGAACATGGAATGGAGAACAAAGAATTTACAATACAGAATGCAGATTACTGAATATAGACTTTAGAATATAGAATGTAGAACACGAAATTTAGAATATATAGTATAGAATACAGAATATAGAATTTAGAAAATAGAATGTAGAACACAGAATATAGAAAATAGAATACAGAATATGGAACACAAAATTTAGAACATGGAATGCACAACACAGAATTTAGAATATAGAATACCGAATACTGAATATACAATATGAATATACAATGTAGAACACAGAATTTAGAATACAGAATACAGAATACTGAATATAGAATTTTGAATATACAATGTAGAACACAGAATATGAAATATTGAATACGGAATTCAGAATATAGAATACAGAACAGAGAACACAAAATTTAGAAAATGGAATGCACAACACAGAATTTAGAATATATAATACCGAATACTGAATATAGAATATGAATATACAATGTTGAACACAGAATTTAGAATATAGAATAAAGAATACTGAATATAGAATTTAGAATATAGAATGTAGAACACAGTATAGAATATAGAGTACAGAATACTGAATATAGAATTTAGAATATAGAATGTAGTACAGAGAATATATAATATAGAATATGGAATGCAGTATATAGAATACAGAATATAGAATGTAGAACACAGAATATAGAATATAGAATAGAGTATATGGAAAACAAAATTTAGAACATGGAATGCAGAATACAGAATTTAGAATATAGAATACAGAATACTGAATATAGAATTTAGAATATAGAATTTAAAACACAGAATATGGAATGTAGAATACGGAATGCAGACTATTGTATACAAAATATAAAATGTAGAACACAGAATTTAGAATATGGAAAGAAGAATATAGAACACGGAATTTAGAACATGGAATGCAAAAAACAGTATTTAGAATATAGAATACAGATTACTGAATATCGAATTTAGAATATAGAAAGTAGAACACAGAATTTAGTATATAGAATACATAATACTAAATATAGAATTTAGAATATAGAATGTAGAACATAGAATTTAAAATATAGATGATAGAATACTGAATATAGAATTTAGAATATAGAATTTAGAACACAGAATATAGAATTTAGAATAAAGAATATAGAAACCAAAATTAAACATGGAATGCAGAACAGAGAATTTAGAATATAGAATACCGAATACAAATAGAGAATATGAATATGCAATGTAGAACATAGAATTTAGAATACAGAATACAGAATACTGAATATAGAATTTAGACTATACAATGTAGAACACAGAATATAGAATATAGAATACGGAATGCAGAATATAGAATACAGAATATAGAATATAGAACACAGAATATAGAATATGGAAAACAGAATTCAAAACCCAGAATTGAGAACATGGAATGAAGAACAGAGATTTAGAATATAGAAAACAGAATACTGAGTATAGAATTTCAAATATACAATGTTGAACACAGAATTAAGAATATAGAATAAAGAATACTGAATATTGAATTTAGAATATAGGATTTAGAACACAGAATATGGTATGTAGAAAACGGAATGCAAAATATTGTATACAGAATATACAATGTAAAAC
Organism: Vicugna pacos; assembly: GCF_048564905.1. NCBI lineage: Eukaryota > Metazoa > Chordata > Mammalia > Artiodactyla > Camelidae > Vicugna > Vicugna pacos. Next base: position 60,071,710 of record NW_027328741.1, read on the forward strand.
ACAGAATTTAGAATATGGAAAGTAGAATATAGAACACGGAATTTAAACATGGAATGTAGAAAACAGAATTTATTATATAGAATACAGTATACTGAATATCGAATTTAGAATATAGAATGTAGAAAACAGAATATGGAATGTAGAATACGGAATGCACAATATTGAATACAGAATATAGAATGTAGAACACAGAATTTAGTATATAGAGTATATAATACTGAATATAGAATTTAGAATATAGAATGTGGAACACAGAATATAGAGTATAGAATACAGAATATAGAACCCAAAATTTAGAACATGGAATGCAGAACAGAGGATTTAGAATATAGAATACCGAATACAAATATAGAATATGAATATACAATGTAGAACACAGAATTTAGAATATAGAATACAGAATACTGAATATACAATTTAGAATATACAATGTAGAACAATGAATATATGTTATAGAGTACGGAATGCAGAATAAAGAATACAGAAGTTAGAATATAGAACACAGAATATAGAATATGGAAAACAGAATACAAAACCCAGAATTGAGAACATGGAATGAAGAACATAGAATTTAGAATATAGAAAATCGAATACTGAATATAGAATTTCAAATATAGAATGTTGAACACAGAATTTAGAATATAGAATAAAGAATACTGAATATTGAATTTAGAATGTAGAATATAGAACACAGTATTTAGAATATAGATTAGAGAATATAGAACCCAGAATTTAGCACAAGGGGTGCAGAAGACAGAATTTAAAATATAGAATACAGAATACTGAGTATAGAATTTAGAATATAGAATATAGAACACAGAATATAGAATATAGACAACGGAATGCAGAATATAGAATATAGAGTATAGAATGATGAACACAAATTATAGAATATTGAATAGAGAATATAGAATCCAAAATTAAGAACATGGAATATAGAACACACAATTTAGAATATAGAATACAGAATATTGAATTTCGAATTTGGAATATAGAATGTAGAACATAGAATATGTAATGTAGAATACCAAATGCAGAATATTGAATACAGAATATAGAACGAAGAACACAGTATAGAGAATATAGATTAAAGAATATAGAAACCAGAATTTAGAACATGGAATGCAGAACACAGAATTTACAATATAGAATAAAAATTACTGAATATAGAATTTAGATTATAGAATGCAGAACACAGAATTTAGAATATAGTATATAGAATACAGAATATAGAATTAAGAATATAGAATGTAGAACACAGAATATAGAATATAGAATAAAGAATATAGAACACAAAATTTAGAACATGGAATGCACAACACAGAATTTAGAATATAGAATACAGAATACTGAATATAGAATTTAGAATATAGAATATAGAACACAGAGTATAGAATATAGAATACGGTATACTGAATATAGAATATAGAATATAGAATGTAGAACACAAAATATAGAATATAGAATATGGAATGCAGAATTTAGAATACAGAATATAGAATGTAGAACACAGAATATAGACTATAGAATAGAGTATATGGAACGCAAAATTTAGAACATGGAATGCAGAACACACAATATAGAATATAGAATACATAAAACTGAATATAAAATTTAGAATATAGAATTTAGAACACAGAATATGGAATGTAGAATACGGAATGCAGAATACTGTATACAGAACATACAATGTAGAACCCAGAATTTAGAATATGGAAAGAAGAATATAGAACACGGAATTAAAACATGGAATTTAGAAAACAGAATTTATTATATAGAATACAGTATACTGAATATTGAATTTAGAATATAGAATGTAGAACACAGAATATGGAATGTAGAATACGGAATGCAGAATATTGAATACAGAATATAGAATGTAGAACACAGAATTAAGAATATAGATTATATAACACTGAATATAAAATTTAGAATATAGAATGTAGAACACAGAATATAGAGTATATAATACAGAATATAGAACCCAAAATTTAGAACATAGAATGCAGAACAGAGGATTTTGAATATAGAACACCGAATACAAATATAGAATATGAATATACAATTTAGAACACAGAATTTAGAATATAGAATACAGAATACTGGATATACACTTTAGAATATACAATGTAGAACAAGGAATGCAGAATATAGAATACAGAAGATAGAATATAGAACACAAAATATAGAATATGGAAAACAGGATACAAAACCCAGAATTGAGAACATGGAATGAAGAACATAGAATTTAGAATGTAGAAAACCGAATACTGAATATAGAATTTCTAATATAGAATGTTGAACACAGAATTTAGAATATAGAATAAAGAATACTGAATATTGAATTTAGAATTTAGAATGTAGAACACAGTATTTAGAATACAGATTAGAGAATACAGAACCCAGAATTTAGCCCATGGAATGCAGAAATCAGAATTTACAATATAGATTACAGAATACTGAATATAGAATTTAGAATATAGAATGTAGAACACAGAATATAGAATATAGACTACGGAATGCAGAATATACTTTATAGAATATCGAATGATGAACAAAAATTATAGAATATACAAAAGAGAATATAGAACCCAGAAATAAGAACATGGATTATAGAACACAGAATTTAGTATATAGAATACATAATACTGAATTTCGAATTTAGAATATAGAATGTAGAACACAGAATATGGAATGTAGAATACGGAATGCAGAATATAGTATACAGAATATAGCATGTAGAACACAGAATATAGAATATAGAATAGAGTATATGGAACCCAAATTTAGAACATGGAATACAGAGCACAGAATTTAGTATATAGAATACAGAATACTGAATATAGAATTTAGAATATAGAATGTAGAACACAGAATTTAGAATATATAATAAAGAATACTGAATAAAGAATTTAGAATATAGAATGTAGAACACAGAATATAGAATATTGAATAGAGAATATAGAACCCAGAATTTAGAACATGGAATGCAGAACACAGAATATAGAATATAGAATACAGAATATTGAATATAGAATTTAGAATAAAGAATGCAGAACACAGAATTTAGAATATAGGTTACGGAATGTAGAATATAGAATACAGAATATAGAATGTAGAACACAAAATATAGAATATGGAAAACAGAATACAGAACCCAAAATTTAGAACATGGAATGTAGAACACAGAATTTAGAGTTTATAATACAGAATACTGAATATAAATTTTAGATTATAGAATGTAGAACACAGAATATGGAATGTAGAATACGGAATGCAGAATATTGAATACAGAATATAGAATGTAGAACACAAAATTTAGAATATGGAAAACAGAATATAGAACCCAGAATTTACAACATGGAATGCAGAACACAGAATTTAGAATATAGAATACAGATTACTGAATATAGTATATAGAATTTACAATGTAGAACACACAATTTAGAATATAGAATACAGAATACTGAATATAGAATTTAGAATATAGAATGTAGAAAACAGTATATAGAATATAGACTACGGAATGCAGAATATAGAATATAGAATGTAGAATAATGAGCACAAAACATAGAATAGAGAATATAGAACCCAGAATTTAGAACATAGAATGTAGAACAAAGAATATAGAATATAGAATACAGAATACTTAATATCGAATTTAGAAAATAGAATGTAGAACACAGAATATGGAATGTAGAATACGGAATGCCTAATATTGAATACAGAAAATAGAATGTAGAACACAGAATTTAGAATATGGAAAACAGAATATAGAACTAAGAATTTAGAACATGGAATGCAGAACAAAGAATTTAGAATATAGAATGCAGATGACTGAATATAGAATTTAGAATATAGAATGTAGAACACAGAATTTAGAATACAGAGCATAGAATACTGAATATAGAATATAGAATATAGAATGTAGAACACAGAATATAGAAAATAGAGTACAGTATATAGAACACAAAGTTTAGAACATGGAATGCACAACATAGAATTTAGAATATAGAATACTGAATACTGAATATAGCATATGAATATAAAATGTAGAACACAGAATTTAGAATACAGAATACAAAATACTAAATATAGAATTTAGAATATACAATGTAGAACACAGAATATGGAATATAGTATACCGAATTCAAAATATAGAATACAGAATATAGAACACAAAATTTAGAAAATGGAATGCACAACACAGAATTTAGAATATAGAATACCGAATACTGAATATAGAATATTAATATACAATGTTGAACACAGAATTTAGAATATAGAATAATGAATACTGAATATAGAATTTAGAATATAGAATATAGAACATAATATAGAATATAGAATACGGAATACTTAATATAGAATTTAGAATATACAATGTAGAACACAGAATATATAATATAGAATATGGAATGCAGAATATAGAATACAGAATATAGAATGTAGAACACAGAATATAGAATATAGAATAGAGTATATGGAAACCAAAATTTAGAACATGGAATGCAGAATACAGAATTTAGAATATAGAATACAGAATACTTAATATAGAATTTAGAATATACAATGTAGAACACAGAATATAGAATATGGAAAACAGAATACAAAACCCAGAATTGAGAACATGGAATAAAGAACATAGAATTTAGAATATAGAAAACCGAATACTGAATATAGAATTTCAAATATAGAATGTTGAACACAGAATTTGGAATATAGAATAAAGAATACTGAATATTGAATTTAGAATGTAGAATGTAGAACACAGTATTTAGAATATAGATTAGAGAATATAGAACCCAGAATTAAGCACATGGAATGCAGAAGACAGAATTTAAAATATAGAATACAGAATACTGAATATAGAATTTAGAATATAGAATGTAGAACACAGAATACAGAATATAGACTACAGAATGCAGAATATCGTTTATAGAATATAGAATAATGAACACATATTATAGAATATAGAATAGAGAATATAGAACCCAGAATTAAGAACTTGGAATATAGAACACAGATTTTACTATATAGAATACATAATACTGAATTTCGAATTTAGAATATAGAATGTAGAACACAGAATATGGAATGTAGAATACGGAATGCAGAATATTGAATACAAAATATAGAATGTAGAACACAGAATTTAAAATATGGGAAAAGGAATATATAACCCATAATTTAGAACATGGAATGCAGAACACAGAATTAAGAATATAGAATACAGATTACTGAATATAGAATTTAGAATATAGAATGTAGAACACAGAATAAAGAGTATGGAGTATAGAATACTGAATATAGAATTTAGAATATAGAATGTAGAGCACAGAATATAGAATATAGAATACAGAATATAGAACAGAAAATTTAGAACATGGAATGGGCAACACAGAACTTAGAATATAGAATACCAAATACTTAATATAGAATTTAGAATATAGAGTGTAGAACACAGAGTATAGAATATAGAATACGGAATACTAAATATAGAATATAGAATATAGAATGTAGGACACAGAATATAGAATATAGAATATGGAATGCAGAATATAGAATACAGAATATAGAATATAGAATACAGAATATAGTATATAGAACCCAGAATTTACAATATAGAATACAGAATACTGAATATAGAATTTAGAATATAGAATTTAGAACACAGAATATGGAATGTAGAATACGGAATGCAGAATATTATATACAGATTATACAATGTAGAACAGAGTATTTAGAATATGGAAAGCAGAATATAGAACACGGAATTTAGAACATGGAATGCAGAACCCAGTATTTAGAATATAGAATACAGATTACTGAATATAGAATTTAGAATATAGAAAGAAGAACACAGAATTTAGTATATAGAATACAGAACACTGAATATAGAATTTAGAATATAGAACGTAGATCACAAAATATAGAATATAAAATACAGAATATAGAACACAAAATTTAGAACATGAAATCAGTACACAGAATTTAAAATATAGAACACCGAATACTGAATATAGAATATGAATATACAATGTAGAACACAGAATTTAGAATATAGAATACAGATTACTTAATATAGAATTTAGAATATAGATTGTAGAACACAGAATTTACACTATAGAATAAAGATTACTGAATATAAATTTTAGAATATATTATGTAGAACACTGAATATAGAATATAGATTAGAGAATATAGAACCCAGAACTTAGAACGCAGAAAGCAGAACACAGAATTTAGAATATAGAATACTGAATACTTAATATAAAATTTACAATATAGAATGTTGAACAAAGAGTATAGAATATAGAATACGAAATAATGAATATAGGATTTAGAATATAGAATGTAGAACACAGAATATAGAATATAGAATACGGAATGCAGAATATAGAATACAGAATAAGGAATATAGAACACAGAATATAGAACAAAGAATAGAGTATAAGGAACACAAAATTTAGAACATGGAATGCAGAACACAGAATGTAGAATATAGAATACAGAATACTGAATATAGAATTTAGTATATAGAATGCAGAACACAGAATTTAGAACTTAGTATACAGAATACTGAGTATAGAATTTAGAACATTGAATGCAGAACACAGAATTTAGAATATAGGATGCAGAATACTTTATATAGAATTTAGAATATAGAATGCATAACACAGAATATAGAATATAGACAAAGGAATGGGGAATATAGAATATATAATATAGAATGAAGAAAACTAAATATAGAATAGAGAATAGAGAATAGAGAACCCAGAATTGAGAAATGGAACGCAGAACAGAGAATTTAGAATATAGAATACAAAATAGTGAAAAAATATTTTAAAATATAGAATGTAGAACAATGAATATAGAATATAGAATAGGGAATGCAGAATATTATATGTAGAATATAGAATGAAGAACACAAACATAGAATATAGAATAGTGAATATAGAACCCAGAAATTAGAACACGGAATGCAGAACACAGAATTTAGAATATAGAACACAGAATTCTTAATATAAACTTTAGAATATAGAATGTAGAACACAGAGTATAGAATATAGAATACGATATACTGAATATAGAATTTAGAATATAGAATGTAGAACACAGAATATAGAATACGGAATGCAGAATATACAATACAGTATATAGAATGCAGACCACAGAATATAGAATATGGAAAATAGAATACAGAACTCAAAATTTAGAACATGGAATGCAGAGCACAGAATTTAGAATATAGTACACAGAATACTCAATATAGAATTTGGAACATTGAATGAAGAACATAGAATTTAGAATATAGAATTCAGAATAATGTATATAGAATTCAGATTATAGAATGAATAACACGATATATAGAATATAGATTACGGAATTGAGAATATAGGAGGTTGAATATAGAATGAAGAACACAAAATATAGAACATAGAATACAGAATATAGAAACCAGAATTTAGAAATGGAATACGGAACACAGAATTTAGAATATAGAATACAGGATACTGAATAAAGATTTTAGAATATAGAATGTAGAACACAGAATATAGAATATAGAATAGGGAATGCAGAAAATAGTATGTAGACTATAGAATGAAGAACAGAAATATAGAATATATAATAGTGAATATAGAACCCAGAAATAAGAACACGGATAGCAGAACACAGAATGTAGAATATAGAATACAGAATACTTTATATAAAATTTAGAATACAGAATGTTGAACACATAGTATAGAATATATAATACGGAATACTGAATATAGAATTTAGAATATAGAATGTAGAACAGAAAATAGAATATAGAATAATGAATGCAGAATATAGAATACAGAATATAGAATGTAGATCACAGAATATAGAATAGAGTATATGGAACGCAAATTTAGAACATCTAATGCAGAGCACAGAATTTAGTATATAGAATACAGAATACTGAATATAGAATTTAGAATATAGAATGTAGAACACAGAATTTAGAATATATAATAAAGAATACTGAATATTGAATTTAGAATATAGAATGTAGAACACAGAATATAGAATATAGAATAGAGAATATAGAACCCAGAATTTAGAACATGGAATGCAGAACACAGAATATAGAATATAGAATAGAGAATATAGAACCCAGAATTTAGAACATGGAATGCAGAACACAGAATATAGAATATAGAATACAGAATATTGAATATAGAATTTAGAATAAAGAATGCAGAACACAGAATTTAGAATATAGGTTACGGAATGTAGAATATAGAATACAGAATATAGAATGTAGAACACAAAATATAGAATATGGAAAACAGAATACAGAACCCAAAATTTAGAACATGGAATGTAGAACACAGAATTTAGAGTTTATAATACAGAATACTGAATATAAATTTTAGATTATAGAATGTAGAACACAGAATATGGAATGTAGAATACGGAATGCAGAATATTGAATACAGAATATAGAATGTAGAACACAAAATTTAGAATATGGAAAACAGAATATAGAACCCAGAATTTACAACATGGAATGCACAACACAGAATTTAGAATATAGAATACTGAATACTGAATATAGAATATGAATATAAAATGTAGAACACAGAATTTAGAATACAGAATACAAAATACTAAATATAGAATTTAGAATATACAATGTAGAACACAGAATATGGAATATAGAATACCGAATTCAAAATATAGAATACAGAATATAGAACACAAAATTTAGAAAATGGAATGCACAACACAGAATTTAGAATATAGAATACCGAATACTGAATTTAGAATATTAATATACAATGTTGAACACAGAATTTAGAATATAGAATAATGAATACTGAATACAGAATTTAGAATATAGAATATAGAACACAATATAGAATATAGAATACGGAATACTGAATATAGAATTTAGAATATACACTGTAGAACACAGAATATATAATATAGAATATGGAATGCAGAATATAGAATACAGAATATAGAATGTAGAACACAGAATATAGAATATAGAATAGAGTATATGGAAACCGAAATTTAGAACATGGAATGCAGAATACAGAATTTAGAATATAGAATACAGAATACTTAATATAGAATTTAGAATATACAATGTAGAACACAGAATATAGAATATGGAAAACAGAATACAAAACCCAAAATTGAGAACATGGAATAAAGAACATAGAATTTAGAATATAGAAAACCGAATACTGAATATAGAATTTCAAATATAGAATGTTGAACACAGAATTTGGAATATAGAATAAAGAATACTGAATATTGAATTTAGAATGTAGAATGTAGAACACAGTATTTAGAATATAGATTAGAGAATATAGAACCCAGAATTTAGCACATGGAATGCAGAAGGCAGAATTTAAAATATAGAATACAGAATACTGAATATAGAATTTAGAATATAGAATGTAGAACACAGAATACAGAATATAGACTACAGAATGCAGAATATCGTTTATAGAATATAGAATAATGAACACAAATTATAAAATATAGAATAGAGAATATAGAACCCAGAATTAAGAACATGGAATATAGAACACAGAATTTACTATGTAGAATACATAATACTGAATATAGAATTTAGAATATAGAATGTAGAACACAGAATATAGAGTATAGAGTATAGAATACTGAATATAGAATTTAGAATATAGAATGTAGAGCACAGAATATAGAATATAGAATACAGAATATAGAACAGAAAATTTAGAAAATGGAATGGGCAACACAGAACTTAGAATATAGAATAACAAATACTTAATATAGAATTTAGAATATAGAGTGTAGAACACAGAGTATAGAATATAGAACACGGAATACTAAATATAGAATATAGAATATAGAATGTAGGACACAGAATATAGAATATAGAATATGGAATGCAGAATATAGAATACAGAATATAGAATATAGAATACAGAATATATTATATAGAACCCAGAATTTACAATATACAATACAGAATACTGAATATAGAATTTAGAATATAGAATTTAGAACACAGGATATGGAATGTAGAATACGGAATGCAGAATATTATATACAGATTATACAATGTAGAACAGAGAATTTAGAATATGGAAAGCAGAATATAGAACACGGAATTTAGAACATGGAATGCAGAACACAGTATTTAGAATATAGAATACAGATTACTGAATATAGAATTTAGAATATAGAAAGTAGAACACAGAATTTAGTCTTTAGAATACAGAACACTGAATATAGAATTTAGAATATAGAACGTAGATCACAAAATATAGAATATAAAATACAGAATATAGAACACAAATTTTAGAACATAAAATCAGTACACAGAATTTAAAATATAGAACACCGAATACTGAATATTGAATATGAATATACAATGTAGAACACAGAATTTAGAATATAGAATACAGATTACTGAATATAGAATTTAGAATATAGATTGTAGAACACAGAATTTACACTATAGAATAAAGACTACTGAATATAAATTTTAGAATATATTATGTAGAACACTGAATATAGAATATAGATTAGAGAATATAGAACCCAGAACTTAGAACGCAGAAAGCAGAACACAGAATTTAGAATATAGAATACTGAATACTTAATATAAAATTTACAATATAGAATGTTGAACAAAGAGTATAGAATATAGAATACGAAATAATGAATATAGGATTTAGAATATAGAATGTAGAACACAGAATATAGAATATAGAATACGGAATGCAGAATATAGAATACAGAATAAGGAATATAGAACACAGAATATTGAATATGGAAAACAGAATTCAAAACCCAGAATTGAGAACATGGAATGAAGAACAGAGAATTTAGAATATAGAAAACAGAATACTGAATATAGAATTTCAAATATACAATGTTGAACACAGAATTAAGAATATAGAATAAAGAATACTGAATATTGAATTTAGAATATAGGATTTAGAACACAGAATATGGTATGTAGAAAACGGAATGCAAAATATTGTATACAGAATATACAATATAAAACACGGAATTTAGAATATGGAAAGTAGAATATAGAACACGGAATTAAAACATGGAATGTAGAAAACAGAATTTATTATATAGAATACAGTATACTGAATATCGAATTTAGAATATAGAATGTAGAACACAGAATATGGAATGTAGAATACGGAATGCACAATATTGAATACAGAATATAGAATGCAGAACACAGAATTTAGAATATAGAGTATATAATACTGAATATAGAATTTAGAATATAGAATGTGGAAAACAGAATATAGAGTATAGAATATAGAATATAGAACCCAAAATTTAGAAAATGGAATGCAGAACAGAGGATTTAGAATATAGAATACCGAATACAAATATAGAATATGAATATACAATGTAGAACACAGAATTTAGAATATAGAATACAGAATACTGAATATACAATTTAGAATATACAATGTAGAACAATGAATATAGGATATAGAGTACGGAATGCAGAATAAAGAATACAAAAGTTAGAATATAGAACACAGAATATAGAATATGGAAAACAGAATACAAAACCCAGAATTGAGAACATGGAATGAAGAACATAGAATTTAGAATATAGAAAATCGAATACTGAATATAGAATTTCAAATATAGAATGTTGAACACAGAATTTAGAATATAGAATAAAGAATACTGAATATTGAATTTAGAATGTAGAATATAGAACACAGTATTTAGAATATAGATTAGAGAATATAGAACCCAGAATATAGCACAAGGGGTGCAGAAGACAGTATTTACATTATAGAATACAGAATACTGAGTATAGAATTTAGAATATAGAATATAGAACACAGAATATAGAATATAGACAACGGAATGCAGAATATAGTATACAGAGTATAGAATGATGAACACAAATTATAGAATATTGAATAGAGAATATAGAATCCAAAATTAAGAACATGGAATATAGAAGACACAATTTAGAATATAGAATACAGAATATTGAATTTCGAATTTGGAATATAGAATGTAGAACATACAATATGTAATGTAGAATACCGAATGCAGAATATTGAATACAGAATATAGAAAGAAGAACACAGTATAGAGAATATAGATTAAAGAATCTAGAAACCAGAATTTATAACATGGAATGCAGAACACAGAATTTACAATATAGAATAAAAATTACTGAATATAGAATGCAGAATATAGAATGCAGAACACAGAATTTAGAATATAGAATACAGAATATAGAACACAAAATTTAGAACATGGAATGCACAACACAGAATTTAGAATATAGAATACAGGATACTGAATATAGAATTTAGAATATAGAATATAGAACACAGAGTATAGAATATAGAATACGGTATACTGAATATAGAATATAGAATATAGAATGTAGAACACAAAATATAGAATATAGAATATGGAATGCAGAATTTAGAATACAGAATATAGAATGTAGAACACAGAATATAGACTATAGAATAGGGAATGCAGAATATAGTATGTAGAATACAGAATGAAGAACACAAATATAGAATATATAATAGTGAATATAGAACCCACAACTTTGAACACGGATAGCAGTACACAGAATGTAGAATATAGAAAACAGAATACTTAATATAAAATTTAGAATACAGAATGTTGAACACATAGTATAGAATATGTAATACGGAATACTGAATATAGAATTTATAATTTAGAATGTAGGACAGAAAATAGAAAATAGAATACAGAATTCAGAATATAGAATACAGATTATAGAATGTAGAACACAGAATATAGAATATAGAATAGAGAATATAGAACCCAGAATTTAGAACATGGAATGCAGAACACAGAACATAGAATATAGAATACAGAATACTGAATATAGAATTTAGAATAAAGAATGCAAAACACAGAATTTAGAATATAGGATACGGAATGTGGAATAAAGAATACAGAATTTAGAATGTAGAACACAAAATATAGAATATGGAAAACAGAATAAAGAACCAAAAATTTACAACATGGAATGTAGAACACAGAATTTAGAGTTTATAATACAGAATACTGAATATAAATTTTAGATTATAGAATGTAGAACACCGAACATGGAATGTAGAATACGGAATGCAGAATATTGAATACAGAATATAGAATGTAGAACACAAAATTTAGAATATGGAAAACAGAACATAGAACCCAGAATTTAGAACATGGAATGCAGAAGACAGAATTTAGAATATAGAAAACAAAAAACTGAATATAGAATTTGGAATATAGATTGTAGAACACAGAATTGACAATATAGAATAAAGAAAACTGAATATAAATTTCAGAATATAGTATGTAGAACACAGAATATAGAATAGAGAATAGAGAATAGAGAACCCAGAAATTAGAACACAGAAAGCAGAACACAGAATTTAGAATATAGAATAATTAATACTTAATATAAAATTTACAATACAGAATGATGAACACAGAGTATAGAATATAGAATACGGAATACTGAATATAGGATTTAGAATATAGAATTTAGAACACAGAATATGGAATGTAGAATACGGAATGCAGAATATTATATACAGAATATACAATGTGGAACACAGAATTTAGAACATGGAAACCAGAATATAGAACACGGAATTTAGAACATGGAATGCAGAACACAGAATTTAGAATATAGAATACAGATTACTGAATATAGAATTTAGAATATAGAAAGTAGAACACATAATTTAGAATATAGGATACGGAATGTAGAATATAGAATACAGAATATAGAATGTAGAACACAAAATATAGGATATGGAAAACAGAATACAGAACCCAAAATTTAGATCATGGAATGTAGAACACAGAATTTAGAGTATATAATACAGCATACTGAATATAAATTTTAAATTATAAAATGTAGAACACAGAATATGGAATGTAGACTACGGAATGCAGAATATAGAATATAGAATGTAGAATAATGAGCACAAAATATAGAATAGAGAATATAGAACCCAGAATTTAGAACATGGAATGTAGAACAAAGAATATAGAATATAGAAAACAGAATACTTAATATCGAATTTAGAAAATAGAACGTAGAACACAGAATATGGAATGTAGAATACGGAATGCCTAATATTGAATACAGAATATAGAATGTAGAACACAGAATTTAGAATATGGAAAACAGAATATAGAACCAAGAATTTAGAACATGGAAAGGAGAACAAAGAATTTACAATACAGAATGCAGATTTCTGAATATAGAATTTAGAATATAGACTGTAGAACACGAAATTTAGAATATAGAGTATAGAATACTGAATATAGAATTTAGAATATAGAATGTAGAACACAGAATATAGAAAATAGAATACAGAATATGGAACACAAAATTTAGAACATGGAATGCACAACACAGAATTTAGAATATAGAATACCGAATACTGAATATACAATATGAATATAAAATGTAGAACACAGAATTTAGAATACAGAATACTGAATATAGAATTTTGAATATACAATGTAGAACACAGAATATGAAATATTGAATACGGAATTCAGAATATAGAATACAGAACAGAGAACACAAAATTTAGAAAATGGAATGCACAACACAGAATTTAGAATATAGAATACCGAATACTGAATATAGAATATGAATATACAATGTTGAACACAGAATTTAGAATATAGAATAAAGAATACTGAAAATAGAATTTAGAATATAGAATGTATTACAGAGAATTTATAATATGGAATATGGAATGCAGTATATAGAATACAGAATATAGAATGCAGAACACAGAATATAGAATATAGAATAGAGTATATGGAAACCAAAATTTAGAACATGGAATGCAGAATACAGAATTTAGAATATAGAATACAGAATACTGAATATAGAATTTAGAATATAGAATTTAAAACACAGAATATGGAATGTAGAATACGGAATGCAGACTATTGTATACAAAATATACAATGTAGAACACAGAATTTAGAATATGGAAAGCAGAATTTAGAACACGGAATTTAGAACATGGAATACAAAAAACAGTATTTAGAATATAGAATACAGATTACTGAATATCGAATTTATAATATAGAAAGTATAACACAGAATTTAGTATATAGAATACATAATACTAAATATAGAATTTAGAATATAGAATGTAGAACATAGAATTTAAATTATGGATTATAGAATACTGAATATAGAATTTAGAATATAGAATTTAGAACACAGAATATAGAATTTAGAATAAATAATATAGAATCCAAAATTTAGAACATGGAATGCAGAACAGAGAATTTAGAATATAGAATACCGAATACAAATAGAGAATATGAATATGCAATGTAGAACATAGAATTTACAATACAGAATACAGAATACTGAATATAGAATTTAGACTATACAATGTAGAACACAGAATATAGAATATAGAATACGGAATGCAGAATATAGAATACAGAAAATAGAATATAGAACACAGAATATTGTATATGGAAAACAGAATTCAAAACCCAGAATTGAGAACATGGAATGAAGAACAGAGAATTTAGAATATAGAAAACAGAATACTGAATATAGAATTTCAAATATACAATGTTGAACTCAGAATTAAGAATATAGAATAAAGAATACTGAATATTGAATTTAGAATATAGGATTTAGAACACAGAATATGGTATGTAGAAAACGGAATGCAAAATATTGTATACAGAATATACAATATAAAACACGGAGTTTAGAATATGGAAAGTAGAATATAGAACACGGAATTAAAACATGGAATGTAGAAAACAGAATTTATTATATAGAATACAGCATACTGAATATCGAATTTAGAATATAGAATGTAGAACACAGAATATGGAATGTAGAATACGGAATGCACAATATTGAATACAGAATATAGAATGCAGAACACAGAATTGAGAATATAGAGTATATAATACTGAATATAGAATTTAGAATATAGAATGTGGAAAACAGAATATAGAGTATAGAATATAGAATATAGAACCCAAAATTTAGAAAATGGAATGCAGAACAGAGGATTTAGAATATAGAATACCGAATACAAATATAGAATATGAATATACAATGTAGAACACAGAATTTAGAATATAGAATACAGAATACTGAATATACAATTTAGAATATACAATGTAGAACAATGAATATAGGATATAGAGTACGGAATGCAGAATAAAGAATACAGAAGTTAGAATATAGAACACAGAATATAGAATATGGAAAACAGAATACAAAACCCAGAATTGAGAACATGGAATGAAGAACATAGAATTTAGAATATAGAAAATCGAATACTGAATATAGAAATTCAAATATAGAATGTTGAACACAGAATTTAGAATATAGAATAAAGAATACTGAATATTGAATTTAGAATGTAGAATATAGAACACAGTATTTAGAATATAGATTAGAGAATATAGAACCCAGAATATAGCACAAGGGGTGCAGAAGACAGAATTTACAATATAGAATACAGAATACTGAGTATAGAATTTAGAATATAGAATATAGAACACAGAATATAGAATATAGACTACGGAATGCAGAATATAGAATATAGAGTATAGAATGATGAACACAAATTATAGAATATTGAATAGAGAATATAGAATCCAAAATTAAGAACATGGAATATAGAACACACGATTTAGAATATAGAATACAGAATATTGAATTTCGAATTTGGAATATAGAATGTAGAACATACAATATGTAATGTAGAATACCGAATGCAGAATATTGAATACAGAATATAGAACGAAGAACACAGTATAGAGAATATAGATTAAAGAATATAGAAACCAGAATTTAGAACATGGAATGCAGAACACAGAATTTACAATATAGTATAAAAATTACTGAATATAGAATTTAGAATATAGAATGCAGAACACAGAATTTAGAATATAGAATACAGAATATAGAACACAAAATTTAGAACATGGAATGCACAACACAGAATTTAGAATATAGAATACAGAATACTGAATATAGAATTTAGAATATAGAATATAGAACACAGAGTATAGAATATAGAATACGGTATACTGAATATAGAATATAGAATATAGAATGTAGAACACAAAATATAGAATATAGAATATGGAATGCAGAATTTAGAATACAGAATATAGAATGTAGAACACAAAATATAGACTATAGAATAGAGTATATGGAACGCAAAATTTAGAACATGGAATGCAGAACACACAATATAGAATATAGAATACATAATACTGAATATAAAATTTAGAATATACAATTTAGAACACAGAATATGGAATGTAGAATACGGAATGCAGAATACTGTATACAGAACATACAATGTAGAACCCAGAATTTAGAATATGGAAAGCAGAATATAGAACACGGAATTAAAACATGGAATTTAGAAAACAGAATTTATTATATAGAATACAGTATACTGAATATTGAATTTAGAATATGGAATGTAGAACACAGAATATGGAATGTAGAATACGGAATGCAGAATATTGAATACAGAATATAGAATATAGAACACAGAATTAAGAATATAGATTATATAACACTGAATATAAAATTTAGAATATAGAATGCAGAACACAGAATATAGAGTATAGAATACAGAATATAGAACCCAAAATTTAGAACATGGAATGCAGAACAGAGGATTTTGAATATAGAACACCGAATACAAATATAGAATATGAATATACAATGTAGAACACAGAATTTAGAATATAGAATACAGAATACTGGATATACAATTTAGAATATACAATGTAGAACAAGGAATGTAGAATATAGAATACGGAATGCAGAATATAGAATACACAAGATAGAATATAGAACACAAAATATAGAATATGGAAAACAGGATACAAAACCCAGAATTGAGAACATGGGATGAAGAACATAGAATTTAGAATATAGAAAACCGAATACTTAATATAGAATTTCTAATATAGAATGTTGAACACAGAATTTAGAATATAGAATAAAGAATACTGAATATTGAATTTAGAATTTAGAATGTAGAACACAGTATTTAGAATACAGATTAGAGAATATAGAACCCAGAATTTAGCCCATGGAATGCAGAAGGCAGAATGTAGAATATAGAATACAGAATACTGAATATAGAATTTAGAATATAGATTGTAGAACACAGAATATAGAATATAGACTACGGAATGCAGAATATAGTTTATAGAATATCGAATGATGAAAAAAAATTATAGAATACAGAAAAGAGAATATAGAACCCAGAATAAAGAACATGGAATATTGAACACAGAATTTAGTATATAGAATACATAATACTGAATTTCGAATTTAGAATATAGAATGTAGAACACAGAATATGGAATGTAGAATACGGAATGCAGAATATAGAATACAGAATATAGTATGTAGAACACAGAATATAGAATATAGAATACAGTATATGGAACCCAAATTTAGAACATGGAATGCAGAGCACAGAATTTAGTATATAGAATACAGAATACTGAATATAGAATTTAGAATATAGAATGTAGAACACAGAATTTAGAATATATAATAAAGTATACTGAATATAGAATTTAGAATATAGAATGTAGAACACAGAATATAGAATATAGAATAGAGAATATAGAACCCAGAATTTAGAACATGGAATGCAGAACACAGAATTTAGAATATAGAATACAGAATATTGAATATAGAATTTAGAATAAAGAATGCAGAACACAGAATTTAGAATATAGGTTACAGAATGTAGAATATAGAATACAGAATATAGGATGTAGAACACAAAATATAGAATATGGAATACAGAATACAGAACCCAAAATTTAGAACATGGAATGTAGAACACAGAATTTAGAGTTTATAATACAGAATACTGAATATAAATTTTAGATTATAGAATGTAGAACACAGAATATGGAATGTAGAATACGGAATGCAGAATATTGAATACAGAATATAGAATGTAGAACACAAAATTTAGAATATGGAAAACAGAATATAGAACCCAGAATTTAGAACATGGAATGCAGAACACAGAATTTAGAATATAGAATACATATTACTGAATATAGACTACAGAATTTAGAATGTAGAACACACAATTTAGAATATAGAATACAGAATACTGAATATAGAATTTAGAATATAGAATGTAGAAAACAGTATATAAAATATAGACTACGAAATGCAGAATATAGAATATAGAATGTAGAATAATGAGCACAAATCATAGAATAGAGAATATAGAACCCAGAATTTAGAACATAGAATGTAGAACAAAGAATATAGAATATAGAATACAGAATACTTAATAGCGAATTTAGAAAATAGAATATAGAACACAGAATATGGAATGTAGAATACGGAATGCCTAATATTGAATACAGAATATAGAATGTAGAACACAGAATTTAGAATATGGAAAACAGAATATAGAACTAAGAATTTAGAACAGGGAATGCAGAACAAAGAATTTAGAACATAGAATGCAGATTACTGAATATAGAATTTAGAATATAGAATGTAGAACACAGAATTTAGAATACAGAGTATAGAATACTGAATATAGAATATAGAATGTAGAATGTAGAACACAGAATATAGAATATAGAGTATAGAATACTGAATATAGAATTTAGAATATAGAATGTAGAACACAGAATATAGAATATAGAATACAGAATATAGAACAGAAAATTTAGAACATGGAATGGGCAACACAGAACTTAGAATATAGAATACCGAATACTTTATATAGAATTTAGAATATAGAGTGTAGAACACAGAGTATAGAATATAGAATACGGAATACTAAATATAGAATTTAGAATATAGAATGTAGGACACAGAATATAGAATATAGAATATGGAATGCAGAATATAAAATACAGAATATAGAATATAGAATACAGAATATAGTATATAGAACACAGAATTTACAATAAAGAATACAGAATACTGAATATAGAATTTAGAATATAGAATTAAGAACACAGAATATGGAATGTAGAATACGGAATGCAGAATATTGTATACAGATTATACAATGTAGAACACAGAATTTAGAATATGGAAAGCAGAATATAGAACACGGAATTTAGAACATGGAATTCAGAACACAGAATTTAGAATATAGAAAACAGATTACTGAATATAGAATTTAGAATATAGAAAGTAGAACACAGAATTTAGTATATAGAATACAGAACACTGAATATAGAATTTAGAATATAGAACGTAGATCACAAAATATAGAATATAAAATACAGAATATAGAACACAAAATTTAGAACATGGAATCAGTACACAGAATTTAATATATAGAACATCGAATACTGAATATAGAATAAGAATATACAATGTTGAACACAGAATTTAGAATATAGAATAAAGAATACTGAATATAGAATTTAGAATATTGAATGCAGAACACAGTATAGAATATAGAGTACGGAATACTGAATATAGAATTTAGAATATAGAATGTAGTACAGAGAATATATAATATAGAATATGGAATGCAGTATATAGAATACAGAATATAGAATATAGAACACAGAATATAGAATATAGAATAGAGTATATGGAAACCAAAATTTAGAACATGGAATGCAGAATACAGAATTTAGAATATAGAATACAGAATACTGAATATAGAATTTAGAATATAGAATTTAAAACACAGAATATGGAATGTAGAATATGGAATGCAGACTATTGTATACAAAATATACAATGTAGAACACAGAATTTAGGATATGGAAAGCAGAATATAGAACACGGAATTTAGAACATGGAATACAAAAAACAGTATTTAGAATATAGAATACAGATTACTGAATATCGAATTTAGAATATAGAAAGTAGAACACAGAATATGGAATGTAGAATACGGAATGCAGAATATAGAATACAGAATATAGAATGTAGAACACAGAATATAGAACAAAGAATATAGTATATGGAACACAAAATTTAGAACATGGAATGCACAACACAGAATGAGGAATATAGAATACAGAATACTGAATATAGAATTTAGTATATAGTATGCAGAACACAGAATTTAGAACTTATTATGTAGAATACTGAGTATAGAATTTAGAACATTGAATGCAGAACACAGAATTTAGATTATAGGATGCAGAATACTGTATATAGAATTTAGAATATAGAATGCATAACACAGAATACAGAATATAGACAAAGGAATGGGGAATATAGAATATAGAATAAAGAATGAAGAAAACAAAATATAGAATAGAGAATAGAGGATATAGAACCCAGAATTGAGAAATGGAACGCAGAAGAGAGAATTTAGAATATAGAATACAAAATACTGAAAAAATATTTTAAAATATAGAATGTAGAACAAAGAATATAGAATATAGAATAGCGAATGCAGAATATTATATGTAGAATATAGAATGAAGAACACAAACATAGAATATAGAATAGTGAATATAGAACCCAGAAATTAGAACACGGAATGCAGAACACAGAATTTAGAATATAGAACACAGAATTCTTAATATAAAGTTTAGAATATAGAATGTAGAACACAGAGTATAGAATATAGAATACGGAATACTGAATATAGAATTTAGAATAGAGAATGTAGAACACAGAATATAGAATATAGAGTATAGATTACTGAATATAGAATTAGAATATAGAATGTAGAACACAGAATATAGAATATAGAATACAGAATATAGAACCCAAAATTTAGAACATGGAATGCAGAAAAGGGAATTTAGAATATAGAATACCGAATACTGAATATAGAATATGAATATACAATGTAGAACACAGAATTTAGAAAATAGAATACAGATTACTGAATATAGAATTTACAATATACAATTTAGAACACAGAATTTGGAATATAGAATACAGAATACTGAATACAGAATTTAGAATATATAATTTAGAACACAGAAAATAGAATTTAGACAACCAAATGCAGAATATAGAATATAGAATATAGAATATAGAATATAGAATAATGAGCACAAAATACAGGATAGAGTATATAGAACACAGAATTTAGAACATGGAATGCTGAACAAAGAATTTAGAATATAGAATACCGAATACAATATATAGAATATGAATATACATTGTAGAACACAGAATTTAGAATATAGAATAGAGAATACTGAATATAGAATATGAATATACAATGTAGAACACAGAATAAAGAATATAGAATACAGAATGCAGAATATAGAATACAGAATATAGAATGTAGAACACAGAATATAGAATATGGAAAACAGAACACAAAACCCAGAATTGAGAGGATGGAATGCAGAACACAGAATTTAGAATATAGAAAACAAAAAACTGAATATAGAATTTCGAATATAGATTGTAGAACACAGAATTTACAATATAGAATAAAGAAAACTGAATATAAATTTTAGAATATAGTATGTAGAACACACAATATAGAATAGAGAATAGAGAATAGAGAACCCAGAAATTAGAACACAGAAAGCAGAACACACAATTTAGAATATAGAATAATTAATACTTAATATAAAATTTACAATATACAATGTTGAACACAGTGTATAGAATATAAAATACGGAATACTGAATATAGGATTTAGAATATAGTATGTAGAACACAGAATATACAATACAGAATACGGAATGTAGAATATAGAATACAGAATATAGAATGTAGAACACAGAGTATAGAACATAGAATAGAGTATATGGAAACCGAAATTTAGAACATAGAATGCAGAATAAAGGATTTAGAATATAGAATACAGTATACTGAATATAGAATTTAGCATATAGTATTTAGAACACAAAATATGGAATGTAGAATACGGAATGCAGAATACTGAATACAGAATATACAATGTGGAACACAGAATTTAGAACATGGAAAACAGAATATAGAACACGGAATTTAGAACATGGAATGCAGGACACAGAATTTAGAATATAGAATACAGATTACGGAATATAGAATTTAGAATATAGAAAGTAGAACACAGAATTTAGAATATAGGATACGGAATGTAGAATATAGAATACAGAATATAGAATGTAGAACACAAAATATAGGATATGGAATATGGAATGCAGAATTTAGAATACAGAACATAGAATTTAGAACACAGAATATAGACTATAGAATAGAGTATATGGAACGCAAAATTTATAAAATGGAATGCAGAACACACAATATAGAATATACAATACATAATACTGAATATAAAATTTAGAATATAGAATTTAGAACACAGAATATGGAATGTAGAATACGGAATGCAGAATACTGTATACAGAATATTCAATGTAGAACCCAGAATTTAGAATATGGAAAGCAGAATATAGAACACGGAATTAAACATGGAATTAAGAAAACAGAATTTATTATATAGAATACAGTATACTGAATATTGAATTTAGAATATAGAATGTAGAACACAGAATATGGAATATAGAATACGGAATGCAGAATATTGAATACAGAATATAGAATGTAGAACACAGAATTAAGAATATAGATTATATAACACTGAATATAAAATTTAGAATATAGAATGTGGAACACAGAATATAGAGTATAGAATACAGAATATAGAACCCAAAATTTAGAACATGGAATGCAGAACAGAGGATTTTGAATATAGAACACCGAATACAAATATAGAATATGAATATACAATGTAGAACACAGAATTTAGAATATAGAATACAGAATACTGGATATACTATTTTTAATATACAATGTAGAACAAGGAATGTAGAATATAGAATACGGAATGCAGAATATAGAATACAGAAGATAGAATATAGAACACAAAATATAGAATATGGAAAACAGGATACAAAACACAGAATTGAGAACATGGAATGAAGAACATAGAATTTAGAATATAGAAAACCGAATACTGAATATAGAATTTCAAATATAGAATGTTGAACACAGAATTTAGAATATAGAATAAAGAATACTGAATATTGAATTTAGAATTTAGAATGTAGAACACAGTATTTAGAATATAGATTAGAGAATATAGAACCCAGAATTTAGCCCATGGAATGCAGAAGGCAGAATGTAGAATATAGAATACAGAATACTGAATATAGAATTAAGAATAAAGAATGTAGAACACAGAATATAGAATATAGACTACGGAATGCAGAATATAGTTTATAGAATATCGAATGATGAAAAAAAATTATAGAATACAGAAAAGAGAATATAGAACCCAGAATTAAGAACATGGAATATAGAACACAGAATTTAGTATATAGAATACATAATACTGAATTTCGAATTTAGAATATAGAATGTAGAACACAGAATATGGAATGTAGAATACGGAATGCAGAATATTGAATACAGAATATAGAATGTAGAACACAGATTTTAAAATATGGAAAAAGGAATATATAACCCAGAATTTAGAACATGCAATGCAGAACAGAATTTAGAATATAGAATACAGATTACTGAATATAGAATTTAGAATATAGATTGTAGAACACAGAATTTACACTTTAGAATACAGAATACTGAATATAAATTTTAGAATATAGTATGTAGAACACAGAATATAGAATATAGATTAGAGAATATAGAACCCAGACCTTAGAACGCATAAAGCAGAACACAGAATTTAGAATATAGAATACTGAATACTTAATATAAAATTTACAATATAGAATGTTGAACAAAGAGTATAGAATATAGAATACGAAATACTGCATATAGGATTTAGAATATAGAATGTAGAACACAGAATATAGAATATAGAATACGGAATGCAGAATATAGAATACAGAATATAGAATGTAGAACACAGAATATAGAACAAAGAATAGAGTATATGTAACACATAATTTAGAACATGGAATGCAGAACACAGAATGTAGAATATAGAATACAGAATACTGAATATAGAATTTAGTATATAGAATGCAGAACACAGAACTTAGAACTTAGTATGCAGAATACTGAGTATAGAATTTAGAACATTGAATGCAGAACACAGAATTTGAATATAGGATGCAGAATACTGTATATAGAAATTAGAATATAGAATGCATAACACAGAATATAGAATATAGACAAAGGAATGGGGAATATAGAATATAGAATATAGAATTAAGAAAACAAAATATAGAAAAGAGAATAGAGAATATAGAACCCAGAATTGAGAAAGGGAATGCAGAACAGAGAATTTAGAATATATAATACAAAATACTGAAAAAATATTTTAAAATATAGAATGTAGAACAAAGAATATAGAATATAGAATAGGGAATGAAGAATATTATATGTAGAATATAGAATGAAGAACATAAACATAGAATATAGAATAGTGAATATAGAACCCAGAATTTAGAACATGGAATGCAGAACACAGAATTTAGAATATAGAAAACAAAAAACTGAATATAGAATTTCGAATATAGATTGTAGAACACAGAATTTACAATATAGAATAAAGAAAACTGAATATAAATTTTAGAATATAGTATGTAGAACACAGAATATAGAATAGAGAATAGAGAATAGGGAACCCAGAAATTAGAACACAGAAAGCAGAACACACAATTTAGAATATAGAATAATTAATACTTAATATAAAATTTACAATATAGAATGTTGAACACAGAGTATAGAATATAGAATACGGAATACTGAATATAGGATTTAGAATATAGAATGTAGAACACAGAATATACAATACAGAATACGGAATGTAGAATATAGAATACAGAATATAGAATGTAGAACACAGAGTATAGAACATAGAATAGAGTATATGGAAACCGAAATTTAGAACATGGAATGCAGAATAAAGAATATAGAATATAGAATACAGTATACAAATATAGAATTTAGAATATAGAATTTAGAACACAGAATATGGAATGTAGAATACGGAATGCAGAATATTGTATACAGAATATACAATGTGGAACACAGAATTTAGAACATGGAAACCAGAATATAGAACACGGAATTTAGAACATGGAATGCAGAACACAGAATTTAGAATATAGATTACAGATTACTGAATATAGAATTTAGAATATAGAAAGTAGAACACATAATTTAGAATATAGGATACGGAATGTAGAATATAGAATACAGAATATAGAATGTAGAACACAAAATATAGGATATGGAAAACAGAATACAGAACCCAAAATTTAGATCATGGAATGTAGAACACAGAATTTAGAGTATATAATACAGCATACTGAATATAAATTTTAAATTATAAAATGTAGAACACAGAATATGGAATGTTTACTACGGAATGCAGAATATAGAATATAGAATGTAGAATAATGAGCACAAAATATAGAATAGAGAATATAGAACCCAGAATTTAGAACATGGAATGCAGAACAAAGAATATAGAATATAGAAAACAGAATACTTTATATCGAATTTAGAAAATAGAACGTAGAACACAGAATATGGAATGTAGAATACGGAATGCCTAATATTGAATACAGAATATAGAATGTAGAACACAGAATTTAGAATATGGAAAACAGAATATAGAACCAAGAATTTAGAACATGGAACGGAGAACAAAGAATTTACAATACAGAATGCAGATTTCTGAATATAGACTTTAGAATATAGACTGTAGAACACGAAATTTAGAATATAGAGTATAGAATACTGAATATAGAATTTAGAATATAGAATACAGAACACAGAATATAGAAAATAGAATACAGAATATGGAACACAAAATTTAGAACATGGAATGCACAACACAGAATTTAGAATATAGAATACCGAATACTGAATATACAATATGAATATAAAATGTAGAACACAGAATTTAGAATACAGAATACAGAATACTGAATATAGAATTTTGAATATACAATGTAGAACACAGAATATGAAATATTGAATACGGAATTCACAATATAGAATAAAGAACAGAGAACACAAAATTTAGAAAATGGAATGCACAACACAGAATTTAGAATATAGAATACCGAATACTGAATATAGAATATGAATATACAATGTTGAACAGATAATTTAGAATATAGAATAAAGAATACTGAATATAGAATTTAGAATATAGAATGCAGAACACAGTATAGAATATAGAGTACGGAATACTGAATATAGAATTTAGAATATAGAATGTAGTACAGAGAATATATCATATAGAATATGGAATGCAGTATATTGAATAAAGAATATAGAATGTAGAACACAGAAAATAGAATATAGAATAGAGTATATGGAAACCAAAATTTAGAACATGGAATGCAGAATACAGAATTTAGAATAGAGAATACAGAATACTGAATATAGAATTAAGAATATAGAATTTAAAACACAGAATATGGAATGTAGAATTTGGAATGCAGACTATTGTATACAAAATATACAATGTAGAACACAGAATTTAGAATATGGAAAGCAGAATATAGAACACGGAATTTAGAACATGGAATACAAAAAACAGTATTTAGAATATAGAATACAGATTACTGAATATCGAATTTAGAATATAGAAAGTAGAACACAGAATTTAGTATATAGAATACATAATACTAAATATAGAATTTAGAATATAGAATGTAGAACACAGAATTTAAAATATAGATTATAGAATACTGAATATAGAATTTAGAACACAGAATATAGAATTTAGAATAAATAATATAGAAACCAAAATTTAGAACATGGAATGCAGAACAGAGAATTTAGAATGTAG
Source organism: Vicugna pacos (assembly GCF_048564905.1). Lineage (NCBI taxonomy): Eukaryota > Metazoa > Chordata > Mammalia > Artiodactyla > Camelidae > Vicugna > Vicugna pacos. The sequence continues at coordinate 60,099,514 of NW_027328741.1, forward strand.
AATACCGAATACAAATAGAGAATATGAATATGCAATGTAGAACATAGAATTTACAATACAGAATACAGAATACTGAATATAGAATTTAGACTATACAATGTAGAACACAGAATATAGAATATAGAATACGGAATGCAGAATATAGAATACAGAATATAGAATATAGAACACAGAATATAGAATATGGAAAACAGAATTCAAAACCCAGAATTGAGAACATGCAATGAAGAACAGAGAATTTAGAATATAGAAAACAGAATACTGAATATAGAATTTCAAATATACAATGTTGAACACAGAATTAAGAATATAGAATAAAGAATACTGAATATTGAATTTAGAATATAGGATTTAGAACACAGTATATGGTATGTAGAAGACGGAATGCAAAATATTGTATACAGAATATACAATGTAAAACACGGAATTTAGAATATGGAAAGTAGAATATAGAACACGGAATTAAAACATGGAATGTAGAAAACAGAATTTATTATATAGAATACAGTATACTGAATATCAAATTTAGAATATAGAATGTAGAACACAGAATATGGAATGTAGAATACGGAATGCACAATATTGAATACAGAATATAGAATGTAGAACACAGAATTTAGAATATAGAGTATATAATACTGAATATAGAATTTAGAATATAGAATGTGGAACACAGAATATAGAGTATAGAATACAGAATATAGAACCCAAAATTCAGAACATGGAATGCAGAACAGAGGATTTAGAATATAGAATACCGAATACAAATATAGAATATGAATATACAATGTAGAACACAGAATTTAGAATATAGAATACAGAATACTGAATATACAATTTAGAATATACAATGTAGAACAATGAATATAGGATATAGAGTACGGAATGCAGAATAAAGTATACAGAAGTTAGAATAAAGAACACAGAATATAGAATATGGAAAACAGAATACAAAACCCAGAATTGAGAACATGGAATGAAGAACATAGAATATAGAATATAGAAAATCGAATACTGAATATAGAATTTCAAATATAGAATGTTGAACACAGAATTTAGAATATAGAATAAAGAATACTGAATATTGAATTTAGAATGTAGAATATAGAACACAGTATTTAGAATATAGATTAGAGAATATAGAACCCAGAATTTAGCACAAGGGGTGCAGAAGACAGAATTTACAATATAGAATACAGAATACTGAGTATAGAATTTAGAATATAGAATATAGAACACAGAATATAGAATATAGACAACGGAATGCAGAATATAGAATATAGAGTATAGAATGATGAACACAAATTATAGAATATTGAATAGAGAATATAGAATCCAAAATTAAGAACATGGAAAATAGAACACACAATTTAGAATATAGAATACAGAATATTGAATTCCGAATTTAGAATATAGAATGTAGAACATAGAATATGTAATGTAGAATACCGAATGCAGAATATTGGATACAGAATATAGAACGAAGAACACAGTATAGAGAATATAGATTACAGAATATAGAAACCAGAATTTAGAACATGGAATGCAGAACACAGAATTTACAATATAGAATAAAGATTACTGAATATAGAATTTAGAATATAGAATGCAGAACACAGAATTTAGAATATAGAATATAGAATACAGAATATAGAATTTAGAATATAGAATGTAGAACACAGAATATAGAATATAGAATACAGAATATAGAACACAAAATTTAGAACATGGAATGCAGAACACAGAATTTACAATATAGAATAAAGATTACTGAATATAGAATTTAGAATATAGAATGCACAACACAGAATTTAGAATATAGAATACAGAATACTGAATATAGAATTTAGAATATAGAATATAGAACACAGAGTATAGAATATAGAATACGGTATACTGAATATAGAATATAGAATATAGAATGTAGAACACAAAATATAGAATATAGAATATTAAATGCAGAATTTAGAATACAGAATATAGAATGTAGAACACAGAATATAGACTAAAGAATAGAGTATATGGAACGCAAAATTTAGAACATGGAATGCAGAACACACAATATAGAATATAGAATACATAATACTGAATATAAAATTTAGAATATAGAATTTAGAACACAGAATATGAAATGTAGAATACGGAATGCAGAATACTGTATACAGAACATACAATGTAGAACCCAGAATTTAGAATATGGAAAGAAGAATATAGAACACGGAATTAAAACATGGAATTTAGAAAACAGAATTTATTATATAGAATACAGTATACTGAATATTGAATTTAGAATATAGAATGTAGAACACAGAATATGGAATGTAGAATACGGAATGCAGAATATTGAATACAGAATATAGAATGTAGAACACAGAATTAAGAATATAAATTATATAACACTGAATATAAAATTTTGAATATAGAATGTAGAACACAGAATATAGAGTATAGAATACAGAATATAGAACCCAGAATTTAGAACATAGAATGCAGAACAGAGGATTTTGAATATAGAACACCGAATACAAATATAGAATATGAATATACAATGTAGAACACAGAATTTAGAATATAGAATACAGAATACTGGATATACAATTTAGAATATACAATGTAGAACAAGGAATGTAGAATATAGAATACGGAATGCAGAATATAGAATACAGAAGATAGAATATAGAACACAAAATATAGAATATGGAAAACAAGATACAAAACCCAGAATTGAGAACATGGAATGAAGAACATAGAATTTAGAATATAGGAAACCGAATACTGAATATAGAATTTCTAATATAGAATGTTGAACACAGATTTTAGAATATAGAATAAAGAATACTGAATATTGAATTTAGAATTTAGAATGTAGAACACAGTATTTAGAATACAGATTAGAGAATATAGAACCCAGAATTTAGCCCATGGAATGCAGAAGGCAGAATTTAGAGTATAGAATACAGAATACTGAATATAGAATTTAGAATATAGATTGTAGAACGCAGAATATAGAATATAGACTACGGAATGCAGAATATAGTTTATAGAATATCGAATGATGAACAAAAATTATAGAATATAGAAAAGAGAATATAGAACCCAGAATTAAGAACATGGAATATAGAACACAGAATTTAGTATATAGAATACATAATACTGAATTTCGAATTTAGAATATAGAATGTAGAACACAGAATATGGAATGTAGAATACGGAATGCAGAATATAGAATACAGAATATAGAATGTAGAACACAGAATTTAGAATATAGAATAGAGTATATGGAACCCAAATTAAGAACATGGAATGAAGAGCACAGAATTTAGTATATAGAATACAGAATACTGAATATAGAATTTAGAATATAGAATGTAGAACACAGAATTTAGAATATATAATAAAGAATCCTGAAGATAGCATTTAGAATATAGAATGTAGAACACAGAATATAGAATATAGAATAGAGAATATAGAACCCAGAATTTAGAACATGGAATGCAGAACACAGAATATAGAATATAGAATACAGAATATTGAATATAGAATTTAGAATAAAGAATGCAGAACACAGAATTTAGAATATAGGTTACGGAATGTAGAATATAGAATACAGAATATAGAATGTAGAACACAAAATATAGAATATGGAATACAGAATACAGAACCCAAAATTTAGAACATGGAATGTAGAACACAGAATTTAGAGTTTATAATACAGAATACTGAATATAAATTTTAGATTATAGAATGTAGAACACAGAATATGGAATGTAGAATACGGAATGCAGAATATTGAATACAGAATATAGAATGTAGAACACAAAATTTAGAATATGGAAAACAGAATATAGAACCCAGAATTTAGAACATGGAATGCAGAACACAGAATTTAGAATATAGAATACAGATTACTGAGTATAGACTATAGAAGTTAGAATGTAGAACACACAATTTAGAATATAGAATACAGAATACTGAATATAGAATTTAGAATATATAATGTAGAAAACAGTATATGAAATATAGACTACGAAATGCAGAATATAGAATATAGAATGTAGAATAATGAGCACAAATCATAGAATAGAGAATATAGAACACAGAATTTAGAACATAGAATGTAGAACAAAGAATATAGAATATAGAATACAGAATACTTAATATCGAATTTAGAAAATAGAATGTAGAACACAGAATATGGAATGTAGAATACGGAATGCCTAATATTGAATACAGAATATAGAATGTAGAACACAGAATTTAGAATATGGAAAACAGAATATAGAACTAAGAATTTAGAACAGGGAATGCAGAACAAAGAATTTAGAATATAGAATGCAGATTACTGAATATAGAATTTAGAATACAGAATGTAGAACACAGAATTTAGAATACAGAGTATAGAATACTGAATATAGGATATAGAGTATAGAATACTGAAAATAGAATTTAGAATATAGAATGTAGAGCACAGAATATAGAATATAGTATACAGAATATAGAACAGAAAATTTAGAATATGGAATTGGCAACACAGAACTTAGAATATAGAATACCAAATACTTAATATAGAATTTAGAATATAGAGTGTAGAACACAGAGTATAGAATATAGAATACGGAATACTAAATTTAGAATTTAGAATATAGAATGTAGGACACAGAATATAGAATATAGAATATGGAATGCAGAATATAGAATACAGAATATAGAATATAGAATACAGAATATAGTATATAGAACACAGAATTTACAATATAGAATGCAGAATACTGAATATAGACTTTAGAATATAGAATTCAGAACACAGAATATGGAATGTAGAATACAGAATGCAGAATATTGTATACAGATTATACAATGTAGAACACAGAATTTAGAATATGGAAAGCAGAATATAGAACACGGAATTTAGAACATGGAATTCAGAACACAGAATTTAGAATATAGAATACAGATTACTGAATATAGAGTTTAGAATATAGAAAGTAGAACACAGAATTTAGTATATAGAATACAGAACACTGAATATAGAATTTAGAATATAGAACGTAGATCACAAAATATAGAATATAAAATACAGAATATAGAACACAAAATTTAGAACATGGAATCAGTACACAGAATTTAATATATAGAACATCGAATACTGAATATAGAATATGAATATACAATGTAGAACACAGAATTTAGAATATAGAATACAGATTACTGAATATAGAATTTAGATTATAGATTGTAGAACACAGAATTTACACTATAAAATAAAGATTACTGAATATAAATTTTAGAATATATTATGTAGAACACTGAATATAGAATATAGATTAGAGAA